>NW_004949127.1:1033193-1041981 GCF_000317375.1 Microtus ochrogaster | reverse complement strand
AGAAGAAGAAGAAGAAGAAGAAGAAGAAGAAGAAGAAGAAGAAGAAGAAGAAGAAGAAGAAGAAGAAGAAGAAGAAGAATCTCTCTGCAGCCAATGTTTTGGAAGGATCTTGATTCAGTAAAAATATTTCTCCCTCGCCACCATCAGAGATGAGTATTAATCTCATCTTTCCTTAGAAATTTTTTGTTTATTATCATTGTGTCTCTGTGTGTGCGAGCATGGTTGTTTATTATCATTGTGTCTCTGTGCGTGCGAGCATGGTTGCACAGGAGCTAGGGTATGCATGTAGAGGTCAGAGGTCAGCTTTCAGATTTCTCTTTGTACCTTGCTTTGAGCCAGGGCCTCTTACCTCTGCCTCTCTCCACACTCTAGACAGGAGGATGCGAGCTTCCATTCTCTGTCCCTGCCTCCCGTCTCCCAGGAAACACACTGAGATCAAGGTGCACCTAACTTCTTATATAGGTTCTGGGCATGGGTCTCAGACTGTCAAGCTCACGAGGTGAGTGCTTTTACCCCCAGGCATTTCTTTTGACAATTTTTTAAAGAAAAACCTAGACTAATTTATGACTATGAAACTGGTACAGTGAGGAGTCTCTTTGTTGCATTTGAAGCCAGCATCTGCTCCCCAGGGTAGAGCAGGACCTTGTCATCAAGTCACCTGTGAACATCCTTCCAGCTTGCTAGGACTGGGAAAGACCCCCTCAAGAAGAAAGTCATTTCAGGGCTGTTCAGGGACACGTCTGTGTTAACAAGCATTTAGGATGACACTGGAGGCATCACATATGACATGTGTGTGGATCTCAGATTTGGATTTGCATCCCAGCACTGCAAGATTAGGTAAATGGGAGGGCAGATGTTACCCTCCGGCTCTTCTCTTACCATCTTCACAGAAGGAACTCAGACATTAAAACAAGATGGATCCTGTGATTTTCCTTCCTTACAGAATGTAGGATGTAACTTACAGGGGTCAGGAGGGAAAACACATTCTACTGCACGTCCTCAGGCAAAGCCATTTGAAGACCCCATCCTGCTTGGCCACTCACCTCCCCCTTCTCAGTGTCCTGGGCCCACACTCACCCAGCCCCAGCAGGGATACTGTGCTGGTTTAACACTTTCGTGCTCAGAGCTTCCTTATCCTTATTCCTTATTATTTTCTTATCCTTATTCCTTCTTTGTATCATGAAAGCCGTTGATGGAAATGGCCACAACCACTGCTACTAAGCTCTTATCAACGGAGTGCTTGTGTGTGCGTGTGTGTGCGTGTGTGTGCATGTGTGTGCTTGTGTTCATGTGTGTGTATGCAAACTAGCTTGATGTTAGTGAGTTCTGTGTGTGTGCAGGCTCATGTACATGTGTATGCATGTGTGTGTGTGTGTGCTGACTAGCCCAACAGTGGCTCTTGCACAGCAATGAACTCATCGTACCTTCTAAAGGCATTGTTCTCTGATACTGCAGTTCTGTGATATCAGTGGGTTCTTTCTACCTTCACATGCTTAGTCTCCATCTTCCCATCACACCAACTCTTTCTCTGGTATTCTCTAATTCATTTTTATGGTTTTCTCCATGTGATTTTCTTATACTTTTTTTTCCCCAGTATGTGAATAGTGCAGGAGAATTTTTTTCCTTCTCTTTCCTTTATCCAAAACCATGCAAGAGGTACAGCATTTAAGAACAAAACACATTCACATGTAAACTAGCAGATAAGGGTGGGTTCCTCTAACTTTGCCTCTTTTTCTATGCTTTAGAAAAGGCATAGAAGCCGGGCGGTGGTGGCGCACGCCTTTAATCCCAGCACTCGGGAGGCAGAGGCAGGCGGATCTCTGGAAGTTCGAGACCAGCCTGGTCTATAGAGCTAGTTCCAGCAGGACAGGCTCCAAAGCCACAGAGAAACCCTGTCTCGAAAAACTAAAAAAAAAAAAGGCATAGAAACTGGAGGGCCTGTGAGCTGGCTCAGTAGGTGACGGTTCTTGCCACCAATGCCGATGAGATCAGAGTTCTGTCTCTGGAACTCACATGGTAGGAGGAAAGAACTGATTCCTACAAGTTGTTCTCTGACCTTTATACATATGTGTTCATGTGTGCACTTGAGTGTGTACACACACACACAGAGAACTGGATTTACAATAGAAGCTCACCTGTAAATTTGAACCTGTAGGAGCCAGCAAGGTGGGCGTGGCGTGTCATGCTGATATTTCCCCTGAGCCATTCCCCTCGATACTTTAATTAATGACAAGTAACCGATTTTTGCTTCAACATTAAAAAGATGTCATTTAAGGACTGAGGCCATTTCTGAGGAGTGGTTGTTGACATGATTGGCTGGTGACAAGTAGGGAGGGGTAAGAGGCCTTCATGTATCTGAAGGCCATCCGTAAGGGAGACAGAAGCCCATGGGATGCCCGAGCGCGACTTTGACTGTTCTGTAGACAAGTTGGCCGAGTCGTTGTGGAGATTTGATGAGCAGTGTTCTCCAGAGCGACCTCCTTTGCCCTTGTGAGGTCTTGGCGTCTTCCCTTTCTCCTTGTGTGGGTGGTGTCCTCCTTCAGGAGTTGCCTTCTCAAGGGGCAGCTAGTGCTGAGCAAGCCCCACCCAACTTCCAGCACACAAGTCAGTAATCTCTCCTCTAGCTTAGGAGACAGCTTGGTGACAGAGCAGGTCTGTGATGGCAGTGACACTTCACACGAGGAAGCAGGGACTTGGGAAGAACAGACTCACGGCAATCTTCTCGTACACTCCCTGCCTTGTGGTTGGTTACTTTGAGGTTACACCAATGAGAGGTGAGCTTACGCTCAGTACCCAATCACAGCGGATCTATCATGTCTCAGATTTGTTATTTCTTTTCATGCCTCCTTCTTTTTCTTTCTTCTTTTAATTGTGTGTGTGTGTGTGTGTGTGGTGCCCACAGAAGCCAAAAGAAGATCTCAGATTCCCCTGGAACTGAAGTTACAGGCAGCTGTGAACCACCAGATGTGGGCGCTCTAAGCTGAACTTGAGTTCTGGGGAAGAGCATTGAAGGCTCGATTGCTGAACCGTCTACTCGGCCCCATTTGTCTGTCTCTTTCCCAGCATATCTGTTTCCTCTAAGATGTTTAGTGGATGCTGTTGTTGAGACAAGGTCTCAGCAGAGGCTGAGCATGGACCCTTGACTGCCCCTTCTTCCATTTTCTGTGCTGGGATTACAGGCATGTGCCGTCACACTGTGCTTTAATATGTTGGGCGCCAAGCACAGGACTCTGTAAGCTACACTTGGGGCACTGGAGACGATGCAACGGTTAAGAGCACTAGTTACTCTTGTAGAGGACCCAGGTTCTATTCCCAGCACCCACCTGGTGTCTCACGACCACCTGGGATGCCTTTTCTGAGAAATCTGTTACCTTCTGAACTCCTAGGGCATGAGCCATACAAGTGCTACACACACATATATGTAGGCAAAGCCCTCCTATACATAGAATAAAATAAATAGATCTGAAAAGTAATTTATAAAAAGCTAAACTTGATAGTCATGATGAGCCTTTCCCAGGGCATGCTTCTAAGTGGGCAGTGCTCTCCCCCTTGAACGGCAGACACCACACTGTAAGAAGAGATCACTGGACCCCAGACATGTGGCAAGGTGTACAAATATTGGTTTTCAGGATGCACAAAGCGAGAGCCAATGGGCCGTCTAAAGGAGACCATATTTCCGAGTGACCGAGGTTCTAACTTTGCTGATCCCTGACCCCGTAACCCCTAGTAAGTTGATGTCTTTGCCTGGGGGCTTCTATGATACTTGAGAGACTGCCATTTGCACAGCCATTGCATCCCAGCATTGCTTAACTTGGGCCCGATTCTAAGCAGGTTATCTGATAGAGAGTATTATGGGGCATCCCATGGTTTCAAAAGTAAAGAGTGCGCTGGGAGAGGCTCCTGGGAGAGGTCTCGAGAAGATTGAGTTACACACTGCCAAGCAGGGCAAATGGCGTTTTTATGTGTTTGCTGGGGTGTGGTGTGGGCGGAGGGAGCTTTAAAAGGGCAAGGCAAACATTTGCTGGAGTCTTTGGTATTGAACTTAAACAAAGCCATGCCTTTGTTCCTCCTTTATAAGGTAAGGGCTGACGGGAAAAGCAAGGAGGCTGGAGCGAGGGCTTGTGAAGCGGGAATAATCTCTTCTTACAGTGTGGAGTAGCCATGGTTTCTGCCGTGCATTCTGCTTATGGCTCTCAGCAGCTATGAACTATTGTGCCGTGCAGGGAGTTGGATTACACATTTGGATTTCATGACCCCAATGGTATGCGCTTGTGTGCACAGTGACTGATATTTGCTCACCAATTACTCTATCCCAGGCACCTTGCCATGCCAGGCTTTTATATATATTATCCAATTATTCGTGTTTCTAAGCAGGTGACATTTTTCATCTAGCCAACAGGTGATTTAAGGTTAGCTAGCTTCCCTCGGTAACACAGCAAATGCATACATGAGAAGGGCACGATTTTACGCCTAGGTTGTGTGTGCTCCTCCTGAGGTGCTGCTCTCTGCTGGGAGAACCTTGAGGGAACAAACATCCCCACTCACTGACAGGGCTTTCTCTGAGGAAGCACTTGAGGTACCGGTTAGGAAGATGGGGTTTGTGGCCAGTTAGGACAGACCTGGGACGGAGATGGACTTCTAGGACCCCTGCCTCCGTCTCCCAGCCCTGGGATTGCAGGCAGACACCGTTGTGCCTGGCTCTTGATTTTCTTTTCTCTTCTGTCATTTTTCTGTATCTTTTATTTTAAAGGTTTAGATAAGAAATTATAATAATATGGTTAACGATACAAACCCTAAGCCTAGATCAACCCACTACTAATGCTTTTCCAGGTTTTCTCAACCCCCAGCCCCCACCTAACTTGTTCTGTACTTCATCACTTCTGTACTTTCCATGTAGATAGAGGATGCCCTTTCCGTAGGATCAGGGAAGATTGAAGAGAGGGCTGAGCGATCTGCTGCATCTTAGGGGTTAGAAAGATGACATGCCAGATGGGGAAGGGGAGCTCAGACACTGGAAGGCTCTAGAGCAGGGTCTATGGAGCCCAGAAGACAACAGAGTCTTTTGTAAGGATGCTCAGTACGGATCATCTGTGGTGGACAGGAGACAGGCGGGCAAAGGCTGGCCGGAGCAAGGCTTTGGAAACGTAGGGAACCAGGAGGCAGGGAAGGAATGAGTGGGAGGACTGGGAAAGAGGAGGATGAGGAGGAGGAAGAGCCAGTCAAGAAAGCCGACCGAGTTTGGGACACTGTTAGGACGCACACTTGGGCCTCACCCCAGGCCTGCTGAGTGTGGAACTTTGGGGGTGGAGCCCCCAAACAGGAGTTTTAATAAGACTTGCTCGTGATTGAGGGGGAACTCGGATTTGAAAACTCATGTCTATAAAGATGCGGCTGAGAAAGCCTGCTCTCAGCTGAAGAAAGCAAACTTGATGGTGAATCCATATTCCCGTGCACATTGGTGTGCAGATTTGTGTGGTTATACAGAAATATGTAGTTTAAGCAGTGCCACTGTGTCTGAGTTTTATTAATTGAATATTATGGTGGCACTGAACCCTGTTTTGTGGCATCGCTTATATACTAAAGGTTGATAACAGCCTAATGGGAGAAATTGCCATTCTATATGTAAGTACTTTTAAACAGCGGAGAATGATCAGATTCATTGCTTAGTAGAAGTGAGAACCCGGACTGTACATATTCTCTGCTGCCACCCCCGCCCCCTGCAGAGAAAAAGCCAGGAATTTGCATATCATGTCAATGCTTACCCGGGAGCAAAGGAGTCAGAAAGCGTGAAATTTGCCCTTTTGTACCTTTTATATTCAGATCAGGTTCAAGCACTACAAGCCTAAGTTTTAAGAGCTGGGGATATGGCCAAGTTGGAAGGCTGCTTACCTAGCATACACAAAGCCCTGGTTTTGATCTCTGCATCACACAAACAAGGAATACATGAGGTCCTTCCAGAAAGAGTGAGAGAGAGAGAAAACAAGAAAACAAAACCACCAAGAAGTCGAGTGAGCCATGCTGTGGTGACGCACGCTTTTAATCCCAGCACTCAGAGGCAGAGGACTGTTAGTTAGGCAGTGACTCCTAGGTCTTCCTTGCCCCAGTTTGCTGCTGTGCAAGACCTGCTGGGGTGGCAGAGCTCAACAGGGCATTTAAGTCTAGTGGAGGCTTCTGACTTAGATATCTCTCCAGCAAATTTCTGTGGAGAAGTAGGTTTGCTGTTTTAAGAATAAGTTTACCTCAGTTTAGTGTTTGTTAATGAGACTTTTAAACAGATCCATGTTGGAGTCATCTGAGGTTGGCTTCACTAACTCCCTGAGGGAGAATCAGGTGGTGCCCCCTGTGAAAGAGCTTGCATTGGGGCCCTTGTGGTGCAGAGGGGGCTACCTGACCAGTGGACAGGGAGGCCTGGTTGACTGTGCCCTTGTTCTGAGGATGTGCATTTGCAGAGATGAGCACCACAGAGGCTGGCTTGTGGGCAGTGCTGTGTTACCGGGATGGTGGGGGAACTCTATGGATTTTACTGCATAGCCCTTTCCAGATTAAAAATATGACCTCATTTAAATACCATAGTACCAAGGTGGGGGTTGTTGGAGCTGCTTAAAACATAGGGTCTGAAATCAGAAGGGTTGGCTGAGGGAGCCTTCCTTCCTTCCTCCCTAGATCCCCCCTCCCTCTCTTTCCCTCCTTCCTTCCTTCCTTCCTTCCTTCCTTCCTTCCTTCCTTCCTTTCTTCTCTCCCTCCCTCCCCCCTCTTTCTTTTTTCTTTCTTTTTCCTGTTTGTGTTTGTGCATTTAATCTTGCTCTCAGTTATAGAGAAAGTTGGCCTCTGGAAAACCCTGCACTGTAGGTCAGTCCTGCCTTGGAGATTTTTAGCTTGGAAGCCCATTTACTCCAGGCCTCTTGAGTGAACACTTCCTGCTCTTTGAGTTTTCTCACTGTCGGCTTCCCTGAGGTGTGGGCCCTCCCTTTCCAGAGGCCCATGGCTTTTCCCAGTCTCTCTCCAGGCCTCTAACTTGGTTCTGTCACTTAGATCTACTTCTCTTACTTGGCCCCAGGGCAGCTCCAGTACTGGTTGCATGAGTTGCTCTCTGTGCCTCTTCTCAGCCCTGTTCCACTGCAAGTCTTTCCTGACTTACCCCTTAGGCATCCTGCCCCCTCCCCCAATTCCCTTTATCTCTCCCTTATCCTGCAGTTCCTATGGGGGGGGTGCGGGGGGGGGGAAGCCCAGTTAAGTTTTCCTTCTCTGAATTCTCACAGCAGGTATGGTCTGGGTTGTTGGACTTGGTTCCCGGTTATGCTTGTTCCACAACACTGACTAGACCTGGGAACGAACGCTGCTTTTCCCCCAGAGCAGGGTCTGCTGTTATAGTACTCTGTACTGCTCATCCGTCTAGAGGGTGTGAGCGTGTGTGGATGGGGAGGTAGTTAGATGGATAGACAGACGATCGTACTGAATATGTAGTTGGTACTTAGGTGTTAACTCATCCATTGGTAGGTAAATGGGCACACAGACAAGCAGTCAGATAGCTGCAGAGAAGACACGGGTCACAGTGGACCCCACGCTGTGACCCTGAAAACTTCAGTTGTTTATGTCAGCTTTGGCCTCCAGGAGTTATTACTTATGAAAGACCGGGCATAAAAGGGAAAGAGCATATTTGGAAAAATAATTTATGTTTCCTTATCTCATTGAGTAAATATTTTTTGAGGAGCCCAAGCCTGGCATAATGCAGCTGATTTGAGGCCAACAAAGAGTCCTTCTTACGGGCTTTTAGCCAGCGTGGAGCACACAGGTAATTAAACGCTAAACAACAAACAACAGATTAAATTGAAATACTAAGTGTATGAAGAAAACAGTAAAGAGAAACTTGGTAGAACGTGCTTCTGGTTGGGAGGGAGAAGTGACTCTGGGTGGGGAGGCCAGAGGTTGGTCTGTCTGAAGAGTTAGCACTGAACCAAGAGCTGAAAGAGGAGGGGGTGTCCTGTGCTCACTGACAAGGACAGCAGGGGGTGGGGGCGGTGACCCTGATGTGCTCTGAAAACAACAACAACAGCAGATGGTGTAAGAACAGGAAAGCCATGGTGGAAAGCGAGAGTGTGTATTCAGCCGTATGTGTCTCAATTGTTACTGCATCTGCACTCGTATAATCTTATCAAAGTGGATGAAAAAAATGACAAAATGTACGGAAGTTACCGAAAGGTGTGTAGTAAGAGGCAAGAATGAATTTTAGCACTTGGGAGTCAGAGGCAGGAGGATCTCTGAGTTCAGGCCGGCTTGGTCTATGTAGTGTGTTCCAGAACAGCTAGGGCCATATAGTGAAACCCTGTCTAGGGAAAGATAAAGGGAGGGAGAGGAGGAGGAGAGGAAGAGGCAGCAAGAACAGAACAGAGCAGGAGAATAGGCAACAGCACTCTTGTGTGTTTACATGTCAGTTTGAAAGACTGGCTTCTGGCCTTACACCTGCTTCTCAGTGCACGCCTGTGCTGTGACTGCGGCTGATGCCTGTGTGGTTCCTTAGACAAATGCTTTAAATTTCAAGCTGCTTTCTAAGTCAATTAAAGGTAGGGTCAGTTGCTTTACTGGGAAATCCCAGAACCACAGTGGTTCTGAAGCCCATGGGAGGCCATTTGTTTTAATAAACCTCCCCACATGCTTGGCGCATAGCTGAGTTTGAGACTTCTACAAAGTCTCTTGTTTGCTAGAGGTCACAAAGCAGGAATTGCCACTCACATGTGGCAATTGTCATTCTCATGTAGCAATTGTCACTCACATGTGGCAATTGTCATTC
>NW_004949127.1:1028314-1032663 GCF_000317375.1 Microtus ochrogaster | reverse complement strand
CATGTAGCAATTGTCACTCTCATGTAGCAATTGTCACTCTCATGTAGCAATTGTCACTCACATATAGCAGTTGTCACTCACATATAGCAGTTGTCATTCACATTTTTATTTCTAAAACATCAGGTGCTTTTCCAGGGAAAGGCATCTAAGCACATTTAGAAACGATCTGATTCACTCTGAACCCGTGAGGAAATTGGAACGCTCTTTACTATTTTCCTGAGTGCACATGATTTAATTAGTTCTCCCGAAGGCGGGAAAGTGTGCTTGTACAATTAGAACACACCAGGAAAGTGTGCTTGTACAATTAGAACACACCGGGAGAGTGTGCTTGTACAATTAGAACACACCTGAGGTTTGGTAAGTGCGGTGTGGAAGGAGAGGCCTCACAACTGTCGCGTGTGTAACTCAAATGCCTGCGGTTATTTACCTGGTCCATCTCTTCTCTGTTTGGTCCGAGCTCCTGCTGACCGTCAAAACAGCTTTCCGTGCTTGGCATCTGGATGAACATTCACTGGCTGACCTCATCCCTTGCCCTCCTCAAACCTAACACGTTTACACCAGGTTCCTTGTAGGTAAATTCCCAGAAAGTTGCTCTCATGTTTGCACGCTGCCCGTGGAGCTGGGACATGGTTGGGTTTGCAAGATGAAAGGGACAAGTGAGTGCTTATCAGTCCCTAGGCCTTTCATTCCGTGCCTCTCCACCCTCCTGCCCCCCACTTTGGTTAAAGTTCAACCATTTGGATTCTGAGTGTGGCACAGCCGGGCTGAGACGGATGCCATTAGGCACTGCCAGCTCTTTCCGTGGGCTCTGTCTGCAGGAGAAGGAGCGGTGCTGAGCAGAACATCGCACCCTGCCTGCTCCGCTCACTGAGGAGATGGCAGCGCAGGGTTGCACAGAAGGCAAACTCCTGCAGGTTACCTTTTTTGGGATCAGGATGCCTTGAATCTGTGCCACACCGGGCCTTCTGTGGAGACCCTTTCTATTTTAAGAGCATTGAGTCTAAATGTCTCCCCATGGAACTCAATTGACTTTTAAGGACCGTGTGTCCCGGGTGACTGACTTTTATAGCTTCTGCAAGGACGATTGAGTCTATTTATCGTGGCACATTGTCAGTGAGCATCCCATTGGCTGTCGATGACCAGGCTACTTAAGTGGTCCTTGAAAGTAGTCATGATCTATTGCTCTAGCTCTCTTAGACTTGCAGCAGAGAGATCATAATTAGCACCTTCTTTCTACCTAGCATGTAGACCCACAGTGAATGGGCGTATAAGTTAGAGCCCGCCATGAATAAAACACAGTCACGTAGGAAATGTCCACCAGAACATTAGTTTCTCTTCTACTAGGTAGGCCTTTTCACAGAGTGGGGGAAACACACACACACACACACACACACACACACACACACACACACACACACACAGAGTACTGAGGTGCCGCCATGAGGAAGATCTCTCTGAAACACATGGCCGGAATTAGGGACAACCACACGGTTCAGCAGAGAGAACATTTAATTTGCTGACACAAAGCTGCATTCTGGCCAAGATAGCCGCATTGCCAGCAGTAAAAAAAGTCAAGTGTCCCCAGAAAAGGACACCTCTTTCCTGACATGCAAATCAATGGTCAATGAAGCCATTGTAATCTGTAAGGCACCAACCAGCACGTTGCTTCTCACCCCATCCCACCCGTCTGTTGTGGTTCATGGGCCCATAGCTTATATGTTTGTGCTAGCACAGCCTCAGGAAACTCAAGGCATTTGAAAACATTTACCCCTTGAGTGGAGTGTTAAATAGAATTTCTCTGCCACTCGGGGGCTCTCCAAGGCTGTTACCGTGACTGTTAGGGACAACCAGCTTCTACTCTGGAAGCCTCCTGACGGTCATAGTGTTTAAGAGTCCCCACTACTCAGGCATTTGCGTCTTTGTTGATCTCACCCCCTCCTCGCCCCTGTTCCTTAGAATTTGTGAGGCTCCTGCTCAAGCCTGTGTTCCTGTGGCTTATATCTAACTCATATCCTCAAGGCTAAGAACTTTGTGCCTGGGGCCTCTGCTCACACCTCTCCTGGGTCACTGTCTGATGATCATTGCTGAATACTTGCTCCATCCTCCCCTGAGCTGTTAGCTCTATGAGGCAGACTTGGTATCTGTCTCTATTTCTGATGTCCCAACACTGTATGATCCATTGTGTGTTTCCATGGGTTCTAATAGACAGAATAAATGAATGAAAAGAATACATAGTGAAATTAATATATATATTTAAAGTATCTTTCATTAATATAAAATTAATATAAATTAAATATCTTATTTAAGATACACAAATGATATTACAGGGTCCATATAAAGAATAAGGTATGGAAATTAACATATTTATTGCCTTATACAGTTATCCTTTCCCTTCATGTGTGTGTGTGCGTGTGTGTCTGCATGTGCACGCATGCGCTGTGTCTGTGTGTAAAGGAGCTAAAATTCACTCATTCTTGTTGGGCATGGTCCCTATAATTCCAGCTTTAAAGAGGCTGAATTGAGAGGATCATATGTTTAACACCAGTTGGTTCTAAAGAGCGAGTCCCAAGTCCCAGTGACCTTGGGCTACAGAGGCGGAGGCTGTCTCGAAACCAAAGAAACAGGGAAAAATTTAGTTCTTAAACACAAATCCAATCAACCTCTCAAAGCACCCACACACTAGATCTCTCTAGATCTTTTCTACTGATGAGACAGAAAAAGTCTAAAGTGATTCGTTTTTTTTTTTTTAGGTGGAGGCTGGAAAGGCGGGTGCCTGTGGCACAGCCAGCAAAGTTGTGGTGATTGGTACAGAAACTTGTTAGCTGTCCCGGTGCCTTGCTAATGCACCCGAGATTACAAGGAGGGGGGGGGGTCACAGTGCATAAAGAGGTGTAAAGCCTTGGAAATTAGATGCCTGGTGGTGCAAATTACCCACGTCTGTGGGGCTTCAAGCAGCAGGACGGGTGCTTAGGAGAAATGGAAGGTCTTTGTCACCCTGCAGGGATGTCATCCTGGGCATCTCACAGGGACACATCCATCAAAAGCCCAGGGGTCAGAACTTCTGAAAAGTTGTGTTATACGTAATAAATACATGCCCTGTTCTTCCCCGGTGACTTTTGCTGTTTTTCTGTCATTCTCACCAGAATCTTTTCTTTTTCTTTTTTTCTCCTTCCTTTTCTGAGACAGGGTTTCTCTGTGTCGTCCTGATGGGAATCATCTTGAAACGGTGTGTCAGTTTCTTGTGTGTCTGTGACCAGAACAGTTGCTGGAAGAGAGGTGTTGGTTTTTCTCTCTTCTCTGAGTTTTAGAAGGCTTCAGTCCATTGTGGCTGGGATGCATCATGGCAGGAGCATGTGTCAGGGGCTGTCACATCAAGGGAGCTGGGAGGCAGAGAAGCAGGAGCTGGCTGTAACCTTCAAAGGCTTAGAGATCTAGTTCCTGGTCAGTGCACCTCCCAGCCTCAGTTAGCACTCACACCCTAGTCTCTGGAGAATTACAGATCCAAACTATGACAAAGGCCATCTTTTGACTGTGACCCGTCATTGTGTAGAACGAGGATCATTTTTGCCGATTTAATCGCTCGTTTACACCTGTCCTCTGTCTCTACACCCTTTACAGTGAAACTTGTTTTTATTCTGTTAATCAAACGGAACCTTAAAAATGGGCTAGAGTTTCCCACCCTACTGGGCTCCCGTGGTTTCTATTATAGGTGTTTTGTTTTTGTTTTTTGTTTGACGGTTTTAAGAGTTTTTATTTTGTATTTCTTGATGCCACATGCCATGAGGATTTTGTTCTCTCCTTATGGCAGAACCTTGCTTTATTTCCCAGGTTGCACTGGGCCTCACGATCCCCCTAACTCAGGCCCCCCGATTGCTGGGATGGCGGGTGTACTGCCACTTCCTGCCGATGGGAGGCAGCCGATGTTGCTGTTACTTTCCATTTCCTTCCATTGCCAGCTCCTATCCTTTCCCACTAACATGGAGATTGATGTTCAGGTTTCTTCTGCTGGCAGAGGCTTTTCAGGTGCTTTAATGGGACCATGGAAAGCTGAAAATGTTGAGTGACCTGTCTGAGGTCCCTTAGCTGTCCAGTGCTCGAGTAGGGGCTGCAGTTGGGCTTTTGACTCTCATCTAGTGGGCTTTCTGCAGGATAGGTCATCTGTCTAGAGCTTTGTGAGTCTCTGTTCTCTGCTAGGCATTGCATTAGGTGCCTGTCAGATTAAATAATCAATTATCCCAGCTCCCACGCTTCCTAGTCCAGGAAAACAAAGTTTTATATAAATACAACAAGGTTTTAGTACTGCTGGATTAAAACGGAAGTTTTTTCTAGTTCAATCTTCCCTCCCTCCC
>NW_004949127.1:1027771-1028214 GCF_000317375.1 Microtus ochrogaster | reverse complement strand
CTCCCTCCCCTCCCTCCCTCCCTTCCTTTCCTGCTTTCTTGCTTTCTAGTCTTGCAGGTCAGAGGCTAGGGAAAGTTATACTATTAGAAATGACAACTTAGCTGGGCAGTGGTGGCGCACACCTTTAATCCCAGTACTTGGGAGGCAGAAGCAGGTGGATCTCTGTGAGTTCGAGGCCAGTCTGGCAAGAGTGAGTTCCAGGACAGGCTCCAAAGCTACAGAGAAATCCTGTCTTGTAAAAAAAATTTAAAGTGGGGGAAGAGAACTTCTTTGATAGTTAACTTAATGAAAGTGTGCCCGAGTGTATATACGCATGCATGTATGCATAGTTAACTTAATGACAGTGTGCCCGAGTGTATGCGTGCATGCATGTATGCATAGTTAACTTAGTGAAAGTGTACCCGAGTGTATGCGTGCATGCATGTATGCATAGTTAACTTAGT
>NW_004949127.1:984441-1027671 GCF_000317375.1 Microtus ochrogaster | reverse complement strand
GTATGCATAGTTAACTTAGTGAAAGTGTGCCTGAGTGTATGTACGCATGCATGTATGCATAGTTAACTTAGTGAAAGTGTGCCCGAGTGTATGTATGCGTGCACGCCACGTGCATGCAGAAGACTGGGACTACAGGTGTGCGCCACCACTTCTGGCTAACAAGAGGCCAGAAGGTGGTGTCAGATCTCCTAGAACTGGAGTTACATCAATTGTGAGCCACCACCTGGGTCCTGGGACCCAAACCCTGTTCCTCTGAAAGAGCAGCAGGTGCTCTTGCTGCTGCGCTGTCTCTCCAGCTCCAGAAGGGATCACTGATATGTGGGGAAAGCAGTGTTTTAATTAACTCACTCATGGCTAAGAGAGTGCGGCTTTGCTGATGTCCTTTCTGTAAGGCTCTTTAAATTGTCTATTTAAAGGTCAGATATGTAAGCAAATTATTCAGAAGTTTCTAGTGAATATTTATTTTCTAAATGGGGTTTCTCTTTGTAGCCCTGGCTGTCCTAGAACTCATTGTGTAGACCAGGCTGACCTCAAACTCAGAGTTCTACCTGAGTGTGTGCCACCACTGGGCTTTTTTTTCCTTTCTTGCCAGGATGTGGTAGGGCCCATCTTTAATCCCAGCACTCAGGAGGCAGAGGCAGGTGGCACACTGAGTCTGAGCCCAGCCTGGTCTACAGAGTAAGTTTCAGGACAGCCAGAGACACACAGAGAAACCCTGTCTTGAAAAAAGAGAAGTTTACAGCCAAATACTACATACATTTGTACGTTCAGCAGGGTCTATGGGAAGGTATTGAACATCTGTCGTTGTCCTGATAGGTTCACGTCAGACTTTTGCTCCACGCGTCTGCTCGCGTCACTCTGGAGATCCTCTGTATGGCAGTTCACGAACTTTCTTCTTTTTCTCCCTCCTCCAGATTTTCATCACCGTGAATTGCTTGAGTACAGATTTCTCCTCC
The DNA here is from genome assembly GCF_000317375.1 of Microtus ochrogaster. Taxonomy (NCBI): domain Eukaryota; kingdom Metazoa; phylum Chordata; class Mammalia; order Rodentia; family Cricetidae; genus Microtus; species Microtus ochrogaster. The sequence goes on along the minus strand of NW_004949127.1, from coordinate 1,026,715 downwards.
CAAAAGGGCGTGAAAGGGCTTCCTTTGATGATCCAGATCGACACATACAGTTACAACAACCGCAGCAATAAACCCATCCATAGAGCATACTGCCAGATCAAGGTCTTCTGTGACAAGGTGAGCAAAGACAGCAGCTTGTCAGAAAGGTACTCTGGTTATGACTGGATGTTGTTTTGATGGCCTTCCTCCCTTGTCGGCTCGTGTCTAAGGAATCATTTCTCCTCCACACGGGAGTGCTAGTCTTTCATTCCCAGGGCCTATTAGATAGTCAAGGTATCCCCAGTCTGCTGCCCTTATCTTGGCTGCTGCTATTCTCAGTGTGCCTGCCCTTCTAACCATTAATTTAGTGGCTGGCATTGGCCTATAGCTTAGTCCTCAGGCTGCTAAAACAAAATACCACAGGCTAGGTGGTGTAAGCAATAGAAACCTATCTTTACAGTTTGGGGGTTTGGAGCCTAAGACCGAGGAGTTCAGTCCCTGTGAGGGTCAAGTAACCATAGGTCATGGAGATGGCATCAAAGGTGGCCTTGGCAAAGTTGCCCCGGGGGGTAGCGCCCCTGGCTGATGTGTAGCAGTCATCAACACCAGCCATCATAAGTAGCTTCTTGGGCACGGGACAGAGATGATGCCAGTCGCTCAGGGCAGGGATGAGACGCACCAACACAGAACCACTTCAGCCTGTCACCTTGCAGGGAACAGTGTGGGGCCATTCCCTCGGTAGCCTCTCCACTCAGGGACAGTGGAAAGCTTGGCCAAGATGACTCCTGGAAAGGCAGTGACTGCTTCATTGGACCACTTAACACCCAGGTCAGCGTGACCACAGCCTTGAACCTGGTCCTCATAGCAGCGTCTGTACGGGCGTGGTCTTCAGAACCCAGTCCTTCAGGGATGCATCTAGGAAAAAGTCAGTAATCGTAGGTTCCTTAAAGGGGTGGGGAGAGCGGGTGGATCTTCAGGGACTCCAGGTGGCCCAGCGTGGTGGTAGGGATCCACTCCAGGTCTTCGCTTTACCTCCACAAGCCCTGAGGCCTCTACTACCTCAGTCCTGGAACCAACCAGATCTCTGTGGAGGCCTCTGTGGCCTCCCAGCCTGCTCTCTGGGTCTAACCACTGCTTCTGCATCATTTGCCATATGGTGTTTTCCAGAAGAGAAGGAAGACACACACACACACACACACACACACACACACACACACACACACACACACACACTTCCTGAGACAGGATTTTTCTATGTAGCTCTGGCTGTCCAGAAACTCTCTCTGTAGACCAGGCTGACCTCAAACTCACAGAGATCCGCCTGCCTCTGCTTGCTGAGTGGCACTGCCCGGCGGCAATAATTTTTAAAACAATTCTGGACTACTCTCGTAGAGCAGTATAAACAATACCCTAATTTAAAAGTAAATTTTCTTGGGCTGTATCCCTCTGTATTACTTACTTTTCTCTTGCTGTGATAAAACACCATGACCGAAACAATTGTTGAAGAGTTTACTCTGGCTCTGGGTGCAGAGGGTTGAGAGTTTATCTTGGTAGGTGAGGTGTAGCAGCGAACAGCGTGTATCAAAATTGGAGCAGGCTGAGAGATCATGTCCAGTGCAGACATAAAGCAAAGAGAGAAACTGGAAGTGGGTGTGGCCCTAAACTCTCAACACCCACCCCCATGATGCACTTCTTCCAGAAAACCTACCACCTTCCCAAACATCATCACCAAGTCTCCAAATCCCCAAGCTGTGGGAGCATTTCTCCTCAGATCACCCCGCCGTCTGCTGTGATAACACGGGCGACCTAAAGCAGCTTATGGAAGAACAGGTTTATTTCATTTTACACTTCCAGGTCACAGTCCATCACAGCGTGAAGTCAGAGCAGGAGCAAGACCCAAATCTGTTTTAGTAGAACACTAAATTCTACAGAGCACCCTACACATGGCTAAGTGCCCTGTATGCACCTCACAATACTGCCTTTTCCCATTCCAAGCATGCATATTTTGGAGAGCCTCTTGCAGAAGGAAGGATGTCTGTCTTGTCCCAGACTCAATGTGCCAGGGCCTCGGCCACTCTGTTAGAGCACTGAGTTACTCGGTAGGCGACACCTAGCTAGAAAAGTTAGCCGGCTCTTTCCTCGTGGATCCGAAACTCACGGTCATGAAATAGGTGTGAGACAGAAAGAGGCAAGCTGGGTCAGTCGGCATCTATCCCAGGTCAAGAGTGCAGCCTACAGGTCTGAGGGTTTCACCACCGGGAGGGAGCCGAGGCTTTTCCCATCTTCACGGTGCATGTTTGTGTGTGTGTGTCAATATCCTTGCACGCTCTGAGAACATACCTTGCTTGGTCTCTCCTTGCTTTCCCTGTCAGGGAGCAGAAAGAAAAATCCGAGATGAAGAAAGAAAACAGAACAGGAAGAAAGGGAAGGGCCAGGCCTCCCAAAGCCAGTGCAACAACTGTGAGTCACCCCCACCCTCACCCCAAGACTGCCTGTGCTAAGGGGAGATCGCAGTCAGCAGGGTCCTATGGGAAGACAGGCAGAAGGAGGCTGTCTGCAGGGGAAGATGCAAAGAACAAGAGATGGCCTGCTTTGCCCTTGCAGGAGTGGGGAAAGGGGAGAGGCTTGGGGTCGCACTTGGTGTTGGGTGGGGAGTTGGGGTCCTTCATATGGAAAAGTCTCATACCCAGGACTCCAGGGCGAGCAGCAGGAAGTGGAGGAGCTTTTGATCCTCTTGCAGAACTTCCTGGAAGCCTGAGCTCAACACATAGTCATGTCTAGGGCGCCGAGAAAGCTTCTGGGGAGAATATGGCCGAGCATTCTCAGCCACACAGAACCCTGATGGTGGACTCTGTGGTTGCCCGCAGCCTCTGATGGGAAGCTGGCCGCCATGCCTTTACAGAAGAAGAGTGACATCACCTACTTCAAAACCATGCCCGACCTGCACTCTCAGCCCGTGCTCTTCATCCCGGATGTTCACTTCGCAAACCTGCAGAGGACTGGACAGGTAGGACCCCTGCTCAAGCCCTCCTGGCGCCCTCCCCGCCTGTGTTGGCGCTCTGGCAAGGCAGACCACAAATAAACACCCTCGTGTCTAGCAGCACAGGAAAGTCGGTACCATTGCGTACAAAAAGATTTCTTTCTTTTTCCAGAAAAGACTATCTTGAGAAAATACTCACATTCTAAGGCAAAGAAAGTGTGAGCTGTCATTAGAAAATTGTAGACAAAGCAACAGGAGAAAGCTCTGCTTATAAGTTCTGCTGAGTCTAGCAGCGCTGTCAGGGCACACACCGCCACCTAGTGGTGAAAAGTAAAACTATCAATAACTTCCTACATTTACGGGGGAGGTGGGATGAAGATCTTGTCAACAATTTTTTCCTAAGTAATTAATAGTTCTCACTGAATGAATAAATCGTTTCTCATCTGAAGGATGAAGAAATCATATAGTAGCTCTTCCTTCAAAAACCTAAATTCTATGGTTTTATTTTCAAATGCCATGAAGGATTTAAAACCAAATAAATGTTCGATACGTCATGACTGCTTAGTTTTGTGGAAGTGTAGGCAGAAGCTGCGAGCTCAGTGATGAACACTATATATCCACGGGAGAACTAATTATGATATTGTCCGATGAAAACAAAAAGCAGGGTACCAGTGTGTCTGCGTCCTGTGCTCCAGGGCTGCAGAGCTGAGCTGCCCGCTGAGCTGGTGATGGCCGAGCCCTCTGCAAGGGAAAGTTTCTCCCTTTTCTTCATTAAGGGTGCTTAACTATGTGGAGAAAAATAAAAGAGGTTCCTTAGTGTCGGCCAGAGTGGCTTTGGCCACACTAACTGGGATTTTAATTTTGCATTGATTTGGTTCTCTTTTGGATCCAGAGTCCTTGCGTGAAAGGACTGTTTTGAGAAATAGAAGCATAAAGGTAGACTCAAGGCCCCTCCCACTCTGAGTGCTGGGGTGGACCTCAGTCTGAAGGAGAACTTTTGCTGGGGTCTCCTCTTCCTGGAGAATGTTTGATGTAGTGACGGGGCAGCTATACAACGAGAGGAGTTCAGTGTGTATGTGTGTGCACGTGTGTATGTGTGTGTGCGTGTGTATGTGTGCGCGCACACACGCATACGTGTCTGTGCATGTGTGTGTATGTATGTATGTGTGTGTGTATGTGTGTGTGTGTGTGTGTGCGTGCGTGCACACATGCATGAGTGTCTGCATTTGAGTGTGTGCGCACGTGTACCCACGTGGGCATGTGTGAGCGTCTCTCCCTGTTCATGATAAAATGTGGTGATAACTATACCCATGCTTTCTGTGTGGAGTGCGTTTCTGCTAAGAACTACTTTACATTTCTATCTTGCCTTATTCTATTGAAACCAAGACATAGGAAAGGATTAATACTGTTCAGAGAAGACAGCAAGAATGTGTGTATGTGAATGTGTGTGTGTGTGTGGTGTGTATGTGAGTGTGTGTGTGAGCGTGTGTGGTGTGTGTGTATGTGAGCATGTGTGTGTATGGTGTGTATGTGAGTGTGTGTGTATGGTGTTTATGTGTGTGTGTATGTGAGCGTGTGCGTGTATGGTGTGTATGTGAGTGTGTGGTGTGTGTATATGTGTGTGTGTATGGTGTGTGTGTTTTCTGTTCCCTTTTTAAAAAGTTTCCAAGCCTGTAGCTGGGAGTGAGGTCTCCACATCTTGCAGAAGAGCAATAGCTGACAGAGTTAAACCCTTCTGCTTCCGGTCACGACTCAGGCTGTGGTGCCACGTCACCCTTGAAAGTCGCCTGATGTGTAATCTCTTGGCAAGATGTCTCTGAAATACACAAAGCCCTAAATGAATCTCAAGAGGAATAGTGTCCCAGCCTGGTTGGTCTCATAGCCCCACCCACCCCTCAGTGTCACACCCAAGGCAGACTCTGAGGAAACGTGACCTGGAGAGTTTGTTGTCCTCACCAGGCAGAGCAGCCTGGCGGCTTGGTACTGCTTGACCTAAGCCTACTTCACAGCACCCTGGGGTCCCTGTGACCCTGGATTGGTGGTACTGCTTGACCTAAGCCTACTTCACAGCACCCTGGGGTCCTTGTGACCCTGGATTCAGAGTGAGTGTCAGAAGCACACCTTACTGGAGGTCTGGGCAGCTACACTTGGCTGTCACTTGTCTGTCTTGTGAATAGCCTGCTGTCAATCACTTTGCAAAGCAGAAGAATGGAACAGAGGTTATCTGGAGCTTTTAAACGTTGCTTTCTGGGAAGAGCTAGGTGCTGAAGAGGTCCTTGAGGCAGAAGGATGCCGCACTGAACCTTGGGGTGCTGAACACAAAGCTTTTACATTCATGGCTTTCTGTTTAAAAAGAAACAAAATCCAATATAACAATAGTCATAAAAAAGTCTACGAGGACAGAGTTCTCCACATCCGAGCTGCTCGCTAGAATGACTCAGGAGCATTTCCGGTACCTTTGTTCTTTATGTAACTAGGCCTGGGTTTGTCGACACCCCCAGTGCTGCTGGAAGCCCTGAGAGCGTAAGGGAGGGAGGCTGTCAAGGTCCAAATTGGACAGGGACAGCGCCAGCTTTAGAAGAGACTATATGAGTGTTCAAAACTGATTTGGGTATTCTTGACCACTCAAACACACACACAGATGCAATTCACAAAAGGCCCACTGTTAAGCCTTAGAAATAACAGGGGCAAGAGCCTACACTACCACAAGGGACCCTCTGTACTTTTCCATCACTCGGAAGGGGGCTTCACCTTTTCTTTTCTTTTCTTTTCTTTTCTTTTCTTTTCTTTTCTTTTCTTTTCTTTTCTTTTCTTTTCTTTTCTTTTCTTTTCGGTTTGGGTTTCTCTGTGAAACAGTCCTGGCTGTTCTGGAACTCCCTCTGTAGACCAGGCTGGCCTTGAACTCACAGAGATCCTCCTGCCTCTGTGTGTGCCACTGCTGCCCAGCAGGAGGCTTCACAAATTGACTGTGCTTGCCCCGGAGTTCTCCTAGCAACACTTGCCCTTGGAGAGCTACTCTTTGCCACTTGACTTTTACAGCCCGAAGGTAGATAATGAATGAAGAAATGAAATAAAAGGAGGAGGACATGGCTACTCCTAAAGTATGGAGAAGATTTTATCGTAGATGTAAGGGAGAAAGCAGGTAGAGGGAAGAGTCCAGGCCCACCATGGCTGGCAGTCTAAACCAGACCATGAGAGGAAAGACGGGGAGGGAGAACAAGAGAGGAACCACCACCCAAGAGATGCATCCAGGGCCAAGAGGCCAAGAGAGCAGTGTAGCCCAAATGGCTTTTATACCAGGATCAGGCTGGGAGGAGGGAAGTGGAAGCCCCGTCCCTGGGAGGGGCTGGGAGGAGCCACAGGTACTGAGGGATTCTGGGAGAGCTGGCCAGCCTCTGCTTTGGTATGTTAAACAGGCACCTCAGTTGGCCATTTGTTTCTTTGAGACCCTGCATTTCTGTGACTATGGGAAACTAGGGTAAGCCAGACTCCTTTGGGGAGCAAACACAGAGGCCCTGTTACTGCCATCTTGCTATGGCTCTCTTGACTACTCAAGAGCCAGCCCACCTAGGGATCCCCCAACAGCCTGAACACAATGTGTTTGGATCTCAGCAATGGTTTTTCTTAATGTCAGTGCAGAGGGCGGGAGTAATCTGGTTAGGCCAGACTAACTTTCCCTAGAAATAGTCATGTTTCTGAATTTCTTTATAAAATCTAAAGATCATCCTGAGTGAGAATACTAGGAGGTTGCATTTCCTTAGAGGCATGCACACGCACACAAGTGTGCACACACGCACAGAGAGAGAACAAGCATTGCTTATCTAATGTATCTTTTTCTCCTTAAGAGAGGGTTTGCTCCATTTCCGGTCTACATGTGTCTGTTGTTTTCCCCACAGGTGTATTACAACGCAGATGATGAACGAGAAGGGTAAGACATGGCCATTTCGTTCTAAGCATTTAATGTTTATATGGGTGGCAATGGACCTTCTGACCCTGGACTACCCTGGGCAGGAGGTGGGACTTCCTGTGTGCTTGTGACTTAGAACTGCTAAGGGGCTGTTGGTGGCGGTAGCTGGGTGGCTGTCTTTCTTCCGTACACACCCCTTTTCTGTCCCCCTTCCTTCCTATGGTCTCCCTGAGTAAAAGTGACCCATCTCTTCTAGTGCTCCATTTGCTAAGATCTCTCTGATAGCTCTTGCTTCCTTCCCATGGTTTGATCCCAGCACAGAATCTAGCCGAGAGCATGAGAGACTTTCCTAAGGCAACACAGCTCCTGAAGCCTTCACTGTAGGTGAAGTCCTTGACTGGGACCTGCCAGAGCAGGCTGAGAACTTGTTCACTGCCCTGTGGGCTTCAGATAGGAGGTTGCCTCCCGGTGTCTTCCAGCGTCTCTGTGTAACAGGGACAAGATGCTCTCCATCTTTGCCAAGAACATATACCCCTGGAGGTTTGTAGGGACAGCTAACTCTTCAATGTGCTTTCTATCCTTAACTCATTTTCTGCACTCAGGAGTTTGCAGTTACAGAAGGACTATTCTAAGGCCAGCGACACGATTCTTTTCTAGACCATCGTAATGTCTACAGCATGTTCTTGGGAGGCAGGTGTTGAGCTGCCTTCGCCTTCTACGTGTGTGTGTGTGCTGCCAGTGATGGAATGCTCTCTGATATGAGGAAGTTCATTGTTTTGCTTATATAGGCTGAATGGTTTCAGCTTTTAGAATTTTAGAGTTTAGAATTAGGTTTGGGGAAAGGGTACTTTGGCGCTTGGTTTTGGAACGGCTAACCGTGTTGGCTCCATTACATTTGGGTATGTGGCAGAGCATGGGGCAGAGGTGGGGCAGATGTCAACTCTGATCCCCTTTGTGGCCTGGAAACAAAAAGAGAATGTCTTTGCCAGCTATAGGATGCGCCCTTTTGTGTCATTTAGGCCTCCAACCTTTGAATGACTCCACCATGTTTGGTATGGTCTGCTCCAGTTAATGGATTCTTTCTGGAAACACCCTCTCAGACACACCCAAAAGTGTGCTTTACAAATCTCCTCAGGGTCCCTCGTTCCCCCCTGTTAACAGTTAAGATTAACAGTTAACAGTTGAGATTGTCGCAGCACGTTCTGTATCTGTTGAGCAGCTTTTAGGCTCCGCCCATTGGTTCTTGCTCTGCTGTCTGGATAAGCCTCCTCCTGCCTCAGCATTCAAACTTCTTTTTCTGCCTGCCACTGACCCTAGTTAAAATATGGTTTTGTCTCCTAATGTCTTAATTTCCCGCGTGGGAGACCACTAAATTTAAACAACTAAATAAATAATAAATGTGTATAGGCATTTTGCATGTGTCTGTGTACCAGCTGCATGCCTGGTACCCACACAGGCCAGAAGAGGGCATTGGGTCCCTGGACCTGAAGTTACAGATGATTGTCAGCTGCCTTGCAGACACTGGGAATCAAACCCAGGTCCTCTGGAAGAGCAGTCAGTGCCCTTAACCTTCAAGTCAGCTCTTGCCAACTCAACCACTAAGTTGTTTTTTGTTTGTTTGTTTGTTTGTTTGTTTTTGTCTTCTGAAGCTGGATTTTCAGGATAAACAATTTTAGAATCACATGAATTATATTGGGAACTCCCTTTTATAAGCTGAACTCTATATTTTTCTCTTTAAAGCGAGAAAGTTGTATTCATTCCTCAATATCTGTTTTATGTCCATTGCTTGTATTAGTGTGTGCCACTAAGACCATGAGATGATTTCCTCTTTGTGCACAGTCAAAGCTAGGCTTCCCCATCTGACATAAGACATTTCATAGCTGGTGACAGAGCGTACCAGATATTGTTGACCCCATTGTTGGAGCCAAAGTTGTCAAGGGACAGGCTGAGGGCCAGATCTCTTTTGGGGTGTGTGTGTGTGTGTGTGTGTGTGTGTGTGTGTGTGTGTGTGTGTGTGTGTGTGTATAGAGGGAGCAGGTGTGTGACGGGCAGGGTCTCACTATGGAGCGTTGGCTCCCCTGGAATACACTCTGTAGACCAGGCTGGCCTCTGACTCACACAGATAGGCTTGCATCTTCCTCCTGAGTGCTGGAATTAAAAGGCGTATGCCACCACACCCAGCCCCATTCTCCTGGTTTTGAATAGTCTACAGTCTTAGATTGTATCCCATGATGTGTGAGGTGAAGCACCCGTGAGCCTCTGCAGGGTGTTTTTCTGGGACACGTCTGTGTTAGTTCCCTTATGTATTGTCTTTAATGTTGTTTGTGAAACAGCAGCAGGATTGAGTGGTTACAGCAGGAGTCTGAAATGTCTATAGATTTGTTGGACCCTAGTCAGAGAAAGTTTGCCCCCTTGAGGAATCTCAAAGGAACTAATTAAATGGCCCTCAAGCTGCTGAGGTCTGGAAACTTGACCAGGACCAAACCTAAAATCAGTTGTAGGTGCTCTGAGTATTGATTAGAAAGCCAAGCATTGTGACTCACGCCCGTGATCCCAGAAATCAGGTAGCCGAGGCACAAAAGTTTGAAGCCGTCCCAGCGTACACAGTAAAACTCCCATCTCAAAACCAAAAACAATTAGTTTGTTCTTTTTATCTTGAGACAGAAATAATCAAATTTCAGTGGTTGGAACAAACAGAAAGGATTAGAGTTCTAATCTTTAAATCACCATATTTTATAAGAGACAGCATGGCGTCATGAAAAGAATGTTGGCTTTGAGCTCAAGAAGTCCGGGTCCATCCCCCAACTGCTGTTTATCCTCATGAAGCCTGGTGCCGGCCACTCAGGCCCAGCTTTGGTTTTCTCTAGTCTACACTGAGGATGCTGTGGAAGGCTATCTATTTGATCCCTCTGCCCTTAGCATTTCACCTGGTCTTCTCCATACTTCTTACCCAGAAACCTCTGCAGCCTGTGATCATTAGCATCTTTTATCTTCGTCTGGCTCTTCACTGATACTAACCCTGAGTCCCCAACACTCATTAGATTCTTTGACCTGCCTCTAAAACTTTTAATTTTTCTTCTTTTAAATTATGTAAGTTGCATGTGGGTATGTGCACATATGTGCAGATGTTCATGGAGGCAGATGGGTTGGATCCTTTGGACCTGGACTTACAGAAGCCTGAGCCACCTGACATGGGTGCTCGAAACCTAAGTCCAGTCCTCTGCATGAGCGGCATACGGTCCTTACTGATGAGCCCCTCTCCAGCCTCCTTTTACATTTTATTAAGTTAATTAATTTTTATTTGGTACGTAATATTTGTACTCATTTACAGGGCATGGGATGATCGTTTGTCATGTACACAGTGTGTAATGATCAACTCAGTGTGATTAATATTTCCAGTTTCTCAAATATTGTCATTTCTGCGTCAACAGTCTCCTTCCAAAGATAAGGAGACTGAGGCCCAAGGAAGTTGGGAAACATGTCCGAATTTGTACAGTAATAAACTATGAAACAAGGATTTTAAATCAGTCAAGATGGCCTGACCTCAGAGTTTCTGTCCTTAGAATTCTAAGTGATGGGCCAGATAATCTTCAGAGGGGTTAATGTTCTCCACAGACCCGCATCTGTGGGACTGAGACTAAAGAATAGCTGATCTCACTTCCTTAATGGCTCTTCCTTTCATGAGGTCTTTCCCTTTCCTCCGTGTGCTTGCACCACTCAGGGACTTGGGAAACAAATGTACAGGTATCAGAGAAGGTCAGGGCTCAGCACCTCCTCCTGTGGCAACTAGGGAAGGGAGAACTGTGGGTAATCAGAGCTCTGCTCAGGTGGCCTGTCTTGTCCCCTACTGTGCTCCGAGGGACCGTCAGGAGCACCAGGAAACCAGGCCTCAGAGATGGATATGAGGGGCTGCTGCAACTTGGGTGCCACGCAGCCACTGGTATTAACCAGCTCCTCTGTGGCCCTGTTCTTCTGAACAGAAAGGGGGAGATGGGCCCAGCACCCCCACTTTTGTGGGTCCATCTTCAGCATGGAGCCTTAGGTCTTCCCTCTAAAGATGGTGTGTGCTTTATCCCTCGATGGGGATGACTTGGGACCCGCAGGGGGAAGAGAGGTGTGAACGGAGAAAGGACAGGCGCCCGCAGAGCCCAGAGCGTGTGGCCCTCTTCGCTGTACTCACCATTTCCGCCCGTCTTCTCCAGCAGCAGCGTCCTCGTTAAACGGATGTTCCGGCCCATGGAAGAGGAGTTCGGCCCGACGCCATCCAAGCAGATTAAGGAGGAAAACATAAAGCGAGGTATCTCTCCATGGCATGCCACACTGGTAGGGCCAAGGGCATTGCCGTTCCTGTGTGAAGGCTGGGTTGTGTCTTGTCAGGAAGAACTCACCCGAGATAGAATCAGTGCCACCCGTGGTTGGTTTTCCACACATGGGAGTAACAGGCCTCTCCTTTGCCTTGGGAGAATGGCAGTGTCTCCCGAGCCATTCAGCGGTGATGTACAGTTCAGAAGAGGCGGCACGTGTGCGTGCGTGTGTCAGTGCCATCTCCGTGAACCAATAGGTGGAAATGGTCAACAAGAGGCCGGACATACCCACAAAGCCTCTGGCTCCCAGCTCTCTGTCACACAGTCTCGCCTCCATCCCTTGGTGCCTTTTCCTCCCCTAACTTTACTCGGTTAGGGCAGAGTCACAGGGAAACCAAGAGTCACTCTGGTGTGTGGAATTGTACCTCAGCTCCACATTTACAACTTGGTAGCTGGTCCAGCTACTGCTTTTCAGAGCTTGTGAAACTGGCACCAAGATTGCCACCAGAAAGTGTATTGGATGTTAATTCAAAGTTAAGGCAAGGTTTCTGATGCTTCAAAGTCAGAGAGACATAGGGGATACCCTAACCTACCTGTGGAAAGAAAACTGCACTCCCCCCCCACCCCCAACTCCACTTTGGGGAAGGATGGAGAAGTTCCTGGGCTTCTTGCCTTGGCTCAGGGATTCGGGGTCAGTGGCGGCTCCTACTGGTTATCTGTAGGAAGTTTCCCAAGAAGGAGGTGGTCACAATTAGCACCAAAGCCATCGCTACTGGTTGTTATTTTTTTGTGGGGTGCCTGGGTCAGAATCTGGCTCCACAAGAGGCTGTCTGCCTTTGGCTTTGATTGAGGTGTGTCTGAGGTGTACAGTGATGCTATGGTGGGTGGGATGATGGCTGCCACAGCCACACCACAGAGTGCAGCTGTGAGAACTCCCTGGGCAAGCCCTCTAGTGGTCTGTAGCCCTGCATACACGCCAGGATGGCTGCTGCCGCCCGATTGGCTGCTGCCCCTCCCTGGCACAGAGTGAGAACACTTCAGCACCTTCCAGTTACCTCCGAGCAACCAGGACAATCATGTTTGAAAGGCAATGGTTTGAGTAGAGGTTATTTGTAAGTGATGCTCATTTTAATAGAATGTAATTCCAGGTTTCCCTAGGGTCAGCCTGCTGGAAATGCCCCTCCCCCCTTGGTGTTGGGAGCTTCAGGAAGAAGTTGCAGAATTTCCAAGTAAATAATAGCCACCAGTTGGGGCTTCCCCTTGAATTTAACTTTCCTTATCCAGATATAATTAGGGTCTGTGTTCTAAGTGTTTTTCTGTGTTTTTCTCACATTGCCTCCTCTTTTGATAACCCTGTGATCACTAGGAAGTTTTAGCCGGCATGTAAACTATATAGTATCGCTTCAAGAGACTAAATTAGTAAATTTTTGGTGACATAGTCAGTCTGCTTATTTAATTGGCACTCCATTTTTTTTTTTTTTCGAGACAGGGTTTCTCTGTGGCTTTGGAGCCTGTCCTGGAACTAGCTCTGTAGACCAGGCTGGTCTCGAACTCACAGAGATCTGCCTGCCTCTGCCTCCCGAGTGCTGGGATTAAAGGCGTGCGCCACCATCTCCCAGCTGGCACTCCATTTTTATATCTGATGAAGAGAAGGCACTGTAGTGCCTAAGTCTCTCCTCCTCCCCGCTCCCTCCTCCCTCTTTCCTGTCTTCCCTAACTGAATGTTCCCTGGCCATGGAAGGGGCCTTGGGCAGAGTCCCTGGCCATGTGGCCTTAACAAGCAGCAGCTTCAAGGAACCTTTGGGATGGAGGATTGGGGGTGTGGAGGTTTGGATTTACCACATTTCACTTTCCAGATCTTGTTCTTCTGCAGGCGGTGATGGTGGCTAGGAGGATATTTGACTGTAGATGAGATCTAGGCTCACTGGGGTTTTTGAGCTGGGCTGCGGACAGATGTGGGGGACAAAGAGAACAGTCAGCCTTCTGGGCTACAGGACTGCACCCGAGAGATGGTGGCCAGCTTTTTTTCCCCTGAGAACTGACCTGCAGCATGATTGCCAGAGCGGTGGGCACAGTTGGAGGGCACGGTGATGAGGAGAAGCAGCAGCAAGGGTGGCCGTGTCTGTGCAGGTGCATTAGCCTCTCTGAGGGCCGTTTCCATTGCTCAGGAGCTGCGGTCCCTGTCCCGTCCATCTTAGTAGTCTCTCTAATTCAGAAGTTCTACAGAGGAACGACACGAACCACAACAGCTTCCCGACAGCTTCTGTAGCTTGAGCACTGGGTCTCTGTGTGGGGGCCTAGGCTAAGCTCACCACAGGGCCTTACTTCATAGAACCTGCAGGTGACCATATATGGTAGATCGTAGTGTTCTGTCCAGGTGATGCAGGCGTGGAGAGATCGAGCTGTTATGGCCATGGCAGGGCCCGAGCTGAATTTATACTCAGCTCTGTGATTCTCCTGGACTGTCCCAGGAAGTACCCCATCGCCCTTGCAGCCCTGTGCACCTGTAGGTTGTCTGCCCAGCCCCGTCATGCTCCCAGTGTCACCCCTTCCTAGACTTGATGCTCCCATGATCTTCACAACTCGGAGATCCTTGAACCCCCACTTCCTGGCTCTCATCCTGACACCAAGGCAAGAGCTGCCTGGAAAGCACTGACTCATGGTTTTCCCTTCATGACTCTCACAGTGGTGTTTAAATTGTCTGAAGCCTTTCCTCTCCTAGTGGACCACAAATTCCCTAAATGCAGGGCTGGATGAACTAACTATAACCCTGACTCTTGGTATAGACAGCCTGTGGTACCCAGGAGCCTTCAATGCTGTTGACTAAGTGAGCAAAGATGCAAATGGACGTAGTCATAGAGACCTTGTGCCTGCCCAACTTGAGAAACTCGAGCGTGGGTACAGGCAGCAGAGCAGAGCGCTTACATCCAATAGGAGTTAGCCTGCTGTCGGAGCAGGTGATGTCTTGAGATGCCCATGTGACAGAAAGCAGTCCCCTGGGTCTCCAGTCACACTGGTCTTCCATTCTCTTGCAGTGCTTTTGTACGTGAGGAAGGAGAATGATGATGTGTTTGACGCACTGATGCTGAAGTCACCCACGGTGAAGGGCCTGATGGAAGCGGTAAGCCACAAGTCCCTTCCAGTCCCCAGGAGCCCTGCCCAGCTACCAAGGTGGCTCCAGAAGGAGCTTTAGAAAGAAAACAAAGCGCTGAGATGTTTGGGAATGTCCACATCTGTGTCATCAGCATGTTAGGATTGACTCTTAAGAATAACCGTCCAGTTCATGTTGGTGTCCGACGAATCGTCCCGGTCAGATGATGATGAGGAGGGATAATGTGGGGTTTTCATCATCTGTTAGCACAAAACCGAATTAGGTGCATATGGCTTCCAAGTATACACAGCTGAAATCTCTGTGGTGCCTTGCTGGCTATGGTAGCATATTCCAAAGCGGAGTGAGGGCAGGTTGGTGCAGGGGAAAGATCTAGTGATTCTTCCCTCCTCACTGCTGACCCCGAGCAGGCTCAGTCAATACGGCCGAGGGAAAACTCAGTTTCTGCCTGAGTCGCATGCACAGACACACAAACACACACACACACGCCTCACCCAGGTTCGCCGGTGCCATGAGCAGGTGCTGTGTGCTCTCTCTCCTCTTCTATAGTGTGGTGGAAGATCAGGGGTGTAGGGTCATGGGGACACCAACAGTGAGTGTCTCTTGTCTCTGCTGGCCTGAGAGGCTGTTCTGGTGGACGGTATTTGGGCTCATGGCCGAGCATTGCCATGTGAAGAAGTTCCTGTGTGTAGGGTGTGCAATGCGGTCACCTGCCCATCCCTTTTGTTTCCCTTTTCCCTTGGTGTGCAGCATGGTAGAACGTGTTACAGACCAGAATCTCATTCCTTTTTGCAGCCAGCAGAGTAATTGTCCTGTATAGACAACATAGTTCATTTCCTCATTTATTCACCTGACAGACCAATGTCTCTCCTTTTGGAGTGCGATTGTATATGCGCTTCCGGGAATGTTCACGGGCTCGTTTCTGTTTAGACGTCTGTTTCCGATTCTTTGGGAGTATTTGTAGAGTAAAGTTGGTCAGGGAGACACAAAAATACCTTCTATTATATGATTCGATTCATCAGTAATATCCAGAATCAATGACTTCTTGGAGAGAGAAAGCCAGTGCGTGGCTGCTGGGGACACAGGAGCAGGAGGTGGCACAGTGCTTGATGCACAGTGCACTTTGGAAATGATGGGGGGGGGCGGATTTTAGAATTCAGACGAACCGTTGTGTAATATTGTGAAGGTATGATGATTGCCTATCTATAGTTCTTACTGATAATCAGAAAAACTGAGGATAATGCATAAGAATGTGAGCACTGTGGGTCTCAGGCTGCCCTGCAGTGGTATTTCATGTCCCAGGTCATTCTGAGCACAGCGGCAAGGCCACCGTCCAAAAAGCACACGTGGAGGGCTTGATAGGATTTTTTTTCTTTGTCATGGTTGGTGGGGGAGCATTGATTTCTGTTCCCCACAAAATAGAAACCAACCGAGAAGTAAATGCAAGAAAGCATATGGAATATGTCGGTTTGTTTTCTCAAGATGGGGTTTCTCTGTAGCTTTGGAGCCTGTCCTGGAACTCACTCTGTAGACCAGACTGGCCTCGAACTCACAGAGATCCGCCTGTCTCTGTCTCCTGAGGGCTGGAGGTGTACACCACCACTGCCCAGCGAATATATCCCCCCTAATGAACCATAATTTTGTTTTGAAACAGGGTCTCACTATGAAGCCTCAGTCAGCCTGTAATTCACTGTGTAGACAAAGCCTATAATTCAGGAATCTACCTGCCTTTGGCCCCACCCCCACCCCAACCCTAGTACTAGGACTAAAGGTGTGTGCCACCATACTCAGCTCTGATTTTAAACTGGTAAGAGCAGATACTACAGAAGGCCTAGAAGGGGTGAACCAGGGTTTTTTTTCCAATGTGTATTTTGTCCTCAGTGTCTGAGGGGTGGGTACCGCAGATCTAGACCAGGTCCCTGTGTGTCCTGCAGGACCGTCTACCTGCTAGGTCCCACTGTTTATTACATTTCTGGATGAGCTATATGGAAAGGGTGGCCTTGGTATCGCCTATAAAGTGGAGCCACCAAAGGCATTAACATGGCAGCGCAAACATTCCTCAGGAGCAGGTGGTGGACATTGTGGGTCGTGTGACTTCTCCATAGCTGAAGACTGGGCTCCCCTCCCTAGAGAGTGCGCCCCCATCTCCCCGTCCAGAGCCCCTGTCTTCAGCTGTAAATTACTTGGATATATATGTTTAAAAATAATGTATGCTGGAGTATGAAGGCCTTTGAAAATGAATGCCTTCCACTTATTTCACTGCAGTTTTTGGCCTTAGCATACAAGGCTTTAGATGTCACTGTAACGATTTTGAACAAAGCAAATTTTAGCAGACTTTCCTCCCTCATCCTCCCCCCCCCACTTCCTGTTCCCGTCCTCCCTGGCAACCTCCACAGTCTCTTTGCCTCTTTCATGTCATGTGCCCCTCCTTTTCAGTCTTTTTAAGATTTCCTTTTCTTTAAAATGATGATTATTGACAGTGCTGAGGTGTGCTCTTGTCATCTAGATAGAGCAGTGTTCCCATCCTTCCCTCAGGTGTGTCTTGACATTTGAGTCAGAAGGTGCCAGTACCCGTCAGGTTCATGGACAGTTTGGGGTGGTGGCTGTTTGTGTAGCTCGGGAGCCAGGCCACGTGACAGGGTGGGGTAGCTCTGTTACCTAGAAAATGGTTTGCTTGCTCCAAAAAAAAAAAAAAAAAAAAAAATCTGTGTGTTTGTATGTGCACAAGAGTGTATTTTCAGGTGTGAGCATGGCTGTAGCAGGTGTGGAGGTCAGGACGACCTTGAGGTCACTTCCTGTCCACCCCCCTTGAGAACCTGCAAACCTCAGGGTAGAAAGCTGCGGCCTTGGCCAGTCATGCCGAGGAAATAGCTTACTCGTGCGGCAGCAGGCCGCTCTCAAGCAGTTCCTGTGGGCGCACTCTGTTCGCTGAGTGCTTCTAGAAGCCCAGGGAATGAGTAAGGAAGTTAAGTCACATGAGGATGTCATTGCTTCAGCAAGAGCTCAATTCAGACCAAAGCCCAAGGGACAGAACTAGTCACCTTATTGGGTCCCTCCTTCCCTTCCTTCCCTCCTTCCCTCCCTCCCTCCTTCCCTCCCTCCCTCCCTCCCTCCTTCCCTGGGTCTCCTATATCGTATCCCAGACTGGCTTCAAACCTTGCTGTGTAGAGGAGGCCCAGAGCCCTGAGATTACAAGTGTGCCCACCACACCCAATCTGTGTGCTCTCGGGAATCAAACCCAGGGCCCAGGTTGCTGGCAAGCACTTTTTCCAACCTAGCCAACCAGAGAGTCTCCCTTTTGATTTGCATATGCGAATCTGGACACCAGGAGGACTGACTTACAGTAGGGGCCTCAATGGAAGGAAGAGAGAAGAGGGTGGAAGCCATGTAAGGGAATGCTTCTGAAAGGCAAACATTTTTGATTAATTTCTCAGGCTTTCTTTTTCACTGTATTGAGTATGGCCCACTGTGGCTTGCCTTTGTCACCCACTACATGACAGCGTCTCTTTGGGAGATGTGATACACATGTGTGTGCCTGCATTTTATCATATAAACTGGATCAATCAAATCATTCTGACTTATCTGCCAGATCTCTCCAATCCTGAAATAAGTAAGTCTCCCACCGTACTTGCAGGCTTCCTGGTGTCTGATATCTACCCTGGTGCTGTTGGGGACGCAGTTTTGTGACTGTTCCCTTTTCCTTGACTTTGGCTTCTCATGACGTCCCGCTCCTGCTCATCCTCTTTGCCTTTTATCTGCTTGTCATCCGTCTACTTTCTCTTCAGAGGGGACCTTCCAGCACAGGCTCTGCGGTCTGCTTTGCTGCCTCTATGCTCCCGTCAGAAAGGTTTCTCTATCCCTCCATTGTCACGGTGCACGTGGAAGTCAGAGAACACCTTGCTAGACTCAGAGTTCCTGCCTTTCCGTCTTGCAGTTTCTGGGGGTTGGACTCGGGTTGTCAGGTTTGGTAGCAAGAGCCTTTTACCCTCGAGCTATCTCACTGGCCAAAGAAGTGTGCTGCTTTTGTTCTTTTTCAAAGCATTTTGTTCATTCGGGCTGACTGTGGCTGTGGGGAGCCTCATCAGGACCACGGATGGCCTGTCCCACGTGGCAGGTGGCTGCTTGTCCCGTCTCTTTTCCCCCTACATACCCAGAAGCAAGAGACATCTGGGCTTAGGACAGAGAGGGAGGGTGGCAGAGTTCTTTCTGCCCTGTGGTGGGAACAGGAGGGTAGGAACCTAAAGTTCTCTGGACAGACTCTTCCCGGGATGCCTGCTCTCCCCTGGGGCTCTTCAGCCCCCTTTCTAGCCTCTGTGGCTCTTTCTAAGCGTGGTCCCAAACCTCGCCTGCCTGAGCTTCCTGTGAGCCACCAGTGATTTGGTGGAGAAGGCATGGCAGTATTTGGAAGCAGGTCTTTCCAGAGGGCATCTGTCAGCTCTTGCCACTTTGTTTTACAAAATGACACAATCGTAAAAAGAAGGGCTGCGGACTTACATAAAGTAAAGGAAGCATGGCTTGGACCATCTATCAACTGGAGCCACCATTCATAGATTGGCATGTCATTTCAATATTTTCTGTACATTTAAACATACGCAAAGCTTAAAAATGAGGAAAAGATTATACTGTATGGACAGATTTTCACTTATTTGTCCCCACATAATATGCCAAGAATCTTAAAAAAAATGTAAGCAATATAAGCTTCCCAAATTTTTAAATGAGGTCTGTGAAGAAAATATTAAGACATTTGAATATTTGTTAAGTTTTCTCTCTAATGAACAGTGATCTTCAGAACATCTCTGAGATCACGAGACAAGGGGTCTGTGGCCCAGACGCTTAGGCTTTAAAAGCTTTGCCTTGGCCAAACTTGTTTCCCAGGAGGCTGTGCTTCATCATCTCATCTCCAGAACCCGAACCCTGCTGACCTCATGCTCCGACCAATGCTAGAGTACCACTTCACTCTCGCTCTGTTTTAGATGTGTGTCTGCCCTGTGTGCGCAGGTCCTCGTGGAAGCCAGGAGGGGGCACCAGACCATCAGAAATGCTTTTCCCTGCCAAGCTGCCTCTCTGGCTCCTCGTTTGCCTCCTTGATAGTTTGAAAAATTAAAAGTGCTATCCCACTCTTCTTTCACTTGGAAGATTTAAACAAAAGTGCAGCACAGTTTCCAGACGCCCATTACACAATATTTTATTCTGTGAAGTGCTGTTTGTTGTGGCTTCTCCCCTAGCCTGCTCCCTATCCAGTCCTTGTCAACTTACCGCAGTTTGCGCCACGTCTGTTGTTTGCATCTTAAAAATGCTTCCCGGATGTTATTTTTCTTTGTGATTGGTTTTGATCTACTGATATTTTAACATTCCACACTGTTAATAATATTTAACCTTGTTTTGCAGGTTTCATGTCTCCCTAGGAAACTACTTTAAGATGATAGTTATAAGAACAGTCAGCTCATGTTTACTACTTTCTGTACTTTCAGGGTCTCTTCTTTCAGATAAAAATCATATAAATTTTATATAAAAAATTTCATATAAATCTTTTATCTCCCCGAACTGTTTTTCTCCCTGTTGGGGCTGTCTGGAGTGCACTGCTCAGCACAGTTGAACTCAGATGCTCACGTCTCTGGCTTTAGTGCTGGGGTCACAGGTGTGTATGTGCTACTACATACACCTGGCTCACCCGAAATCTGTTCTGAGGTATGGCTACCTGTTTAATCCAACATTGTGATTAGACACTTTTTAAAAAAAGATATAAACCAGTCAAAAATTCCACTTTTATCAAGATTGTTTTGCTAATTGCTTTGAGAAAGTCAAAATCGGGGTGGTACTAGATACAAACCCTGAGCCCGCACAGGCGAGGTGCTCATATCAGGGCTGCAGTGCGTGTTTCTTTTTCGCTTCCTGCCAAGGGCAGAGGAAAGGCGACATGATGAGAATAGTCGGGGACATAGTTAGTGAGGTTGAGACCCCACCAGTTGCCAACTGGGATTTTTTCACTTCTCAGAACCTTATTTTACTGATTCTCAGAGCCAGAGGCTTGGGTAGTTCAGGGAAACTGAGGTTTTTTCCAACTTGTCTCGTTAGGGGAGCCTGTGCTGTGCTCAGTGCAATGTGTGCTGAGCTGGAATGTTCTACATTGCTTTTCCCTGTGCCCCTGTCCCCTGCTGATCAGCTTGCCTGTTATTCATGTTTCAGCTGTCCGAGAAGTATGGACTACCAGTGGAGAAAATCACAAAGCTTTATAAGAAGAGCAAAAAGGGGTAAGAGAGATGCTAACCTCGATAGCTTCCATGTCTAGAAGGTGCATTTTTAAAATGGTACTTTTTTTTTTAACATCTTGTTCTATCTGTGGCCCATAATGCCGTTTAAAGATCTTTAGTGACTGAGGCAGGGAAACCCACAGTGCACTGCCAATGTGTCCTGAGATGCTTTCCTATACAGACAGTGTTAAAAGGGCAGAGGGATAGAGAGGCAGTGGGATAGAGAGGTGGAGGAATAGAGGGGCGGAGGGATAGAGAGGTGGTGGGATGAGAGGCGGAGGGATAGAGGGGCGGAGGGATAGAGGGGCGGAGGGATAGAGGGGTGGAGGGATAGAGGGGCGGAGGGATAGAGGGTTGGTGGGGACACTGGGAAAATGAAGAGGTCAGCACTCTTGGTGTTGGCTCCTGAGTGACACGGTAGGAACAGATTTGTTGAGGATGTAGGGGATGAGAGGATGTAATCATTAATGAAGCCTTCTCGAATGGCCGTCAGACCTGCTTGCCCGTGCTGTTAAGAACGATTGGTCCTTGCTGGTTGGGTGGTCAGAGGTGCTGAGTTCCCTGTTTCTCATCGCTAATGTATGAGCTTACGGATGAGGAAAGGAAACCCAGGGCTGGCTTAAGCATTGTGCTCTAGGCCTCACAGATTGGGGATGAGGGTGTCTGTAGCCTCAGGGCTCAAGACCTTCACTCAGCTCAGCCCCTTTCAAGGCCCTTCTAGGGCTTCCTCTGAGAGTAGTTACGTGACCTCTTCTCTGAGCCCTCTGCGTGAAGGAAACATGACCTGGCATTTCCGGGCTCTGAAATCGGATCCCTGGCTGACTGAGTAAGCATCCTACTTAAGCTCTTGCTGGAAACTCAGTTCCAACTGAGTGGATGCTGTGGGCTGGGGGGAACTCCTCGAGTCCCGCTGGCCAGAGAGCCTCTGTGTCTGTGTGAAGTCCTGTGCATGGGCCTGTATTCTTACAGTGACCCACGAAACACGGGTAGTTCTGCCTGTGAAGGAGCAAGCTGATGCTATCACAGGCCAGCATCAAATGATCCAGCAAGTCATTCCCTCTCAGACTTTGACAACAGGAATGAGACCCTCTTGGGCACCTCCCAGTCACAGGTAGAGGTGCTGGAGGGACGGCTTACCGGCTAAGACCACGTGGGGCTCTTTACAGGACCCTAGTTCTGTTTCAGCACCCCCATGGTGACTTAGAACCATCTGCCATTTTAGTCCCAGGTGATTAATGTCCTCCTGTGAACCCCGAGGGCACCAGGCACACTTAATGGTACACATGCATACATTCAGGCAAAACACTCATGTATAAAACAAAATATAATTTTAAAAAAATCACAGCTAGACTCTGGAAGGTAGTTTTCCTGAAACCAAACCACCATGGAGTAGGCAGTGGAGGAGAGATGGTGGGGCAGCTTGGGGGTGAGGCAAAGCCGGCTTCAGACATAACCTCGTCCTCACTGGCTGGCCGAGCTTGGGGAACTGCAGACCTTTCTGGATTGTTTCTTACATGTGAATTACCGACGATAGAACCTGCCTTTCAAGTTGCTGTGAGCCTGTGTGTACTGTCATTTTCCGTACATATGTGTTCAGCTAAGGGCAGCTGAGGTTTGTAATGAAAATCCTTTGTTGCCAAACTATGTGGGCTGTGATTCTGTCAGTAGCCAATGATTGTTTGGAACTCGGCTAACTTCTGAGGCCCCGTTGACTAATGTGTAAAGACATAAGGGTTGGGCCAAATGGTCTCAGAACCCTTTCAATAAGGATCATGAAGGTAGTTCAGGGAAACTCAGGCTCTGCTTTCTTTAACGCAGTTCTGGGGGAAGGATCTAGCAGGTTAGGGAGCAGTCAGCCTGAAGGGCTCACTGGCTTTGTTTCTCACCCCGACCGTGACAGCATCCTGGTGAACATGGATGATAACATCATTGAGCACTATTCCAATGAGGACACCTTCATCCTCAACATGGAGAGCATGGTGGAAGGCTTCAAGATCACACTTATGGAGATATGAGCCCTGGCCCAAGTCCCCTCCACAGGAGCTTTCTTCAGTGCACTCCTCCCTGGGATGGATGGGATCCTCGCGGCCCCAGAACCTGTAGATCCATCTCACCCACCTCACAAGGCTGTTACAAAGACTGCTGGAAGGGGGCGGGGCCCAAGGCCCGGTGACTGCCATTGTTTGGCTCCTCCACTTGCTCCCCGTGGAGCTAAAGCCTGAGCCCCTCAGCAAATTTCTTTAGGCCTGCCAGGCCCTTATTTATTGCCCATTTCTCCCCAAGAGCCTGGAGACCAGGCCCTCCAGGACTCCAGTTACTGATGGCTTCGTGTAAGACACCCAGAATTTCTCCTTCAAGGGAAGCACAGCCGGTCCACCCATCTCGAAGAGCCCGGGAAGCCGCTGTGTTTCTCTTAGCTCTCCACATCTTTTGAGTGAATGGTCAAGATGAGCTACTTCTTGGTGCAGTCTTCATGGATGGGGTAAGAAGGACACCATTTCCTGGCCCCAAACTTTCAGATGGCTCTGAGGAAGGTTATTTTACTAAATACCTCCAGGGGATCTCTCAGCAAGTAGCCACTGGGCCATGTACAGGAAGACATTCCGCTACTATGTCAGTAATGAGGAACACAACGTATGCCTGGTGGCATGTACATATTTTGTTCATAATATTGTGATAATATATTTTATCTGTGGTGTATGGGCATGTTTACTGCCACTGGCCTGGAGGAGACACATACCCAGAGACAAGGAGCATTCTGCTCTATCCAAGCGGAGGCTAGGAAAGTGGTCTTTGGGGGTGTGGTGTGACTGTGGTGAGTGCCAGGATAGACTCTTCATTGGGCCATGCCCGAGGCCTTGTTTCCTGTCTCCAGATGGAGCCCTTTCTCCTCAAACTTCCTTGAGCCCATCGTATTTTATCTCATGGCAAGATGTCTGGGCAAGGCCATACCGCCGGTGCCTTGTTTAGCTTGGTATGGGACATATTAAGCCTTTTGCAAAGTTTCTGCAGGGGTTTACCCTGCGGCCCTGTCGCTGGGACCTGCTGCAGAACTGCTTGGCTGGCACTGGGATCCCAGACACAGAAGTGCCTCACGGTTTACATGCTTGTCCTTCATCTCGAGTGGCCCCCTTGAACACCTAACTGCAGTTTTGCGAAGCGAGCCAGCCGCTCAGCTGTGAATAGCAGGTGTGGCATCTCCTTGCTTCTGGAGACCAGAAGAGATGAGGTTATCCACACAGGCTGTGGAAAACCATGGGAGCCCTGGCACTTCTAAAACCAGCTTTGGGAGCCACTCAAGGCTGTTCTCTCCTTACCCTTGGGAGGTCAAGAGAAAACTGCTGCCCTGAACAGTCACGAAAGCATGCCCCACCATGGGCTGCTGTTCTCTTTGATTTGAGAGGACAGGTCAGTACTTAGGGACTTGTATGAGTCCCCACGGGCTGAGCACTAGTTTGGGTAGCCACGTAATCGCCCTCCGAGGCCTGGATAATTGGACAGCTTCCATGGAAAGGCCCAGATTTGTGAAGCACTTTGATGTCTGAACCCGGAGGCTCTGCTCTCGGCTCCTGCCTCCTTGCCCCACGTGCCCCTGAAGCCCGGAGCAGCTAAGGCTGACTTTAGTCCAGATGTTGCTCTCTAAGCTGAAGAGAGATGGAATGGAGTGGACAGTAGGTGCTGCGGTGAAGAGGGTCCCAAGGGGTAGCAGGGCCGCCTTTCTGAGCGCCCCAGCACAGCCCTGTGCTCAGCTGTTTCTCACCTTCACTCCTAATGCCATTCCTTGAACCAGCAGCTTGGGGACCCTCCAGGGCACTAGTGGGTCTCTGATCCTAGGACACAGTAACTCTGTTGGAAATATATGTTCTACACTGCTTGGGGTTAACTCAAAACATGATTGGCAGACCTTCGGGGTGCATGCAGGACTCCGGAGGAAGGAGAAGACAGGTATGTAGTTGCCTGACTGGCTACCAGCTCTTCTCTTCAGTCTCTCTGGAAAACTGCCGGTCTGATGTAAGGCTGAAGACAGGCCAGAGATGGCTTGGCTTTGCCTTTGTCCCGAACCCCTAAGCGGTCCTTGTGAAAGCCATTGCCAGAACAAGGGATAGAAGCCAGCGCCACAAGAGTGTTACAGCGTCAGGTTCTGGAGCGCCCACTGGGGCTTCCGTGTGTCTGCCCCCTGCTGTGCTAGCTGAGTTTTGCTGAAAAACACTCCAGCAGGATGGAAACGCTTGCCTTGACACTGTCCCCTGAATCAATCTCACCCACATAAAGAAGTTTTTGTTATTGTTTTTGATCCATAAAAGATGAGGGATGCATGAAGCAAGAAAGTGTTTTCGTACCGCGTCCTCACATTGTTGAAACTTGCCCGGTGTTTAGAAATTGGAACCAGCAGAAGAAGGCACAGTGAGTGGGCTGTCATCATATTGAAATCAGTTCCTGAAAGACTAAGGCATGTCCTGGGGCAGAATCCTGTGATGCCCAAAATGAGTCAACATTGGTTTTCCTTTGTATCTAACAGTCATGAAAATGCAGCAGGACCAGAGGGTTTGTGCCAAATTCTAAGAATGGCCCTTTCTGAACGATGTGTTAAGGGGGGATCTATGTGTACGATCGGCTCCCACATTAAAAAAAAAAGAGAGAAAATGTAACTTAACAATTTTGTAAAGGGGAAAGGGGGAATCTATGAACTATAAATGTTATTTTATTTTTTGTACATTTTTAAGAAGAAATAAATATTCACACGAGTCAAACCGCAGCGTCTGGTGATTTCTGTGGTGACTACTGGCGCTCTTTGCCTTCCAGGAAGAGGATCTGTGACCTGGGGTCTGGACTGCTCTTCAGATTCTGCCTACAAGGAAGTATAGACTTACTCTCCCAATCCTCCCTCCTCCTGGTATGCCAGGCTGAGATGAGAAGAGGCCCAAAGAGGGAAGCATGAGGCCTCGGGCGGCTCTGGAAGGCCCCAGCACAGTTGCTCTTGACTGGTTCCGCCTGCACCTTCTCATTGGCGCCTTTGATTTCTGGAGATTCTTTATGCTTTTTCACATATGTGCCAACCTCTAGGGAGAGACAAAAGTCACAAGGCTCATACTTCAATTCCATAGCCACACTTTCTGACCCTTAAGAGTACAGCCTGTCTGAGGGCTCCTGTGGCAAACCACATTACAGAACTGTCTCCCTGCCCCAGCTGGCATCTTCAGTGATCTCCCAAGAGCCTCCACCCCAACAAACAGCCTTCCTAGCATTCTCCACAGCGCACCCTTCTCTCCCCAGGCACAGCGCTAAAACCTTGCCTCCAAAAAGCCTTCCCTGGTTGACTTCAACCCCAGCGGGACCCTTGCCCTCTGTGCTCACGCACATCAGGGGCAGGGAAGAGCATGCCTAGGGTAAGGGGTGTTATGGAAACTGGGATGAAATAGGAAGCTTTTCTCACCATCCACATCCTCCCTCTTATGTCTATCTTCACGCCTGCCTGGTTGCTCACCACATCTTCCCCTTTCTTGTGGCTGTCACAGAGAACTGTAATTGTCAACCCCCCGCCCCAGATCCCTGAGCTGGGGGCATTTTCCTGGTGCTCCATTCCACTTGTTCCCAAGGGTCCTTCAGCTCTGTACTTCTAGGTTCCTCTCCGTCGGTGGATGGCTAGCACTAGGAAACAGTTGAGGGAAGGTGGTGGGGCCTTAGATAAGCCCAAAGCAGAAGAGGGGGGAGCCATGTGGAGAAAGGACGCTCCAGGTGGCACACCGCTCTTGTTCACTGGGCGTCAAATATCCATTACGAACCACTTGGGAGAGAACATTTCCGACTTGCCATTGGGTGAGAGCTAAGGTATTTAGAGTGGTGTTTGAGGCAGGACAGAAATTCACAACTGATCTGGAGTCAAGTACTCATCTTCTGGCAACTTCTTTGCTAGCCACTCCTCCCCCACTCACACGTACTCTTCCAAGCCTTCCACACTTGCATGACTGGGATAGCGTAGCGTGAGCCCGACCCAGAGCTACCGCCATTGAAGACCTTCAGCCTGGCGGCGGCTGACTGACCATTTGTGTGTCTTCGTGGGCGCAATGTGTACTGGTGAGTATTTTATTAGCATGTGTTAATTACATCTTATTTGCATGCATGTAGAATTTGGTCATGTTCATCCCTCATTACCTCCTCTTGTGCCCCCCTCCCACCCCCTTAATTTTTCCCATCCCCAGCAACTGTTAACTGCAAAAGCTCCTCAGGAGGGGTGGAGTTTTCATCCCCACCTTCCACTCCCATCCATGACAACATGTTGATGGGTTCAATCTTGTGCATAATGGCGAATATTTTTTTTAAGATTTATCTATTAATTATGTATACAGTGTTCTGCCTGCATGTATCCCTGCCTGCCAGAAGAGGGGACCAGATCTCATTACAGATAATTGTGAGTCACCATGTGGTTGCTGGGAATTGAACTCAGAACCTCTGAAAGAACAGCCAGTGCTCTTAACCTCTTGGCCATCTCTCCAGCCCCATAATGGTGAATATTTTGCTAAGGGTAGGGGCTAGCAAGTCCAGCTGCCTTGCACTTTTAAGGGTCCTCACCATTTCTCCCAGAGAAACACAAAAATGTCAGTTACTCCAGGTCAATTTATGTAGTTAGCCTTCCCAAGGTCTGGGTGCTCTGAGTCACCTAGTGGTTAGCTCCTTATTGGCAATGTCTTCGCATCCCTAGGGATTTCTGGGACCATGGGCCACTCATGGGACTGCGCCACACATCAACGCCACCCAGTACAGGAGACTCCCAGGCAACAGGCACCTCCAGGACATTAATGTGTAGAAATCGCTGGGTTGTAAGTATGCAGGCTCCTTAGGGCCTCGGGCCACCTTCCCACCGTCACCGCCATGCATGACTGCTTGTATGTAGAGACTAACGTGTGCAGTAGGAAAAGATTTCTCCACATCTGCTCTCCCGAGGTCCACATGGCCTTTGACGGGGCTGTTGGAGCTCCTACTCCAGGGAGCCTCTGTTCATACAGCATTAGCCTTTTGGGCTGTTATCGAGGCCAGTGAGAGCACCAGAATGTGTCTTTCCATCCTGTCACCTCCTCACA
This sequence comes from Microtus ochrogaster, assembly GCF_000317375.1. Lineage (NCBI taxonomy): Eukaryota > Metazoa > Chordata > Mammalia > Rodentia > Cricetidae > Microtus > Microtus ochrogaster. Next base: position 999,106 of record NW_004949127.1, on the reverse strand, counting down.
GAATCTTCCCTGACAGAGTGGAAAGAGAGACGATTACATTGCTTTCTTCAGACTTTCCCTGATCTTACTGAGGAGGAGTTTGCCAGGGTTTTTGCTTTTGTACCTTATGTTTGGGAAAGGAGAGGAAATGGGAGGAAGTGAAGGCCAACCTGGGAAGGAAGGAAGGAAGTCATACAAGGATCAACAATGCTTCAAAACTCTTCTCCCACCCCCCTAAGACACAGTCAGCTGGGGTAGTTTCAGTGAGGAAAATCTCAGGTTCCAGACAACGATATTAAATAACTAACATGCTTTAATGCCAGGCAAGAGCTATACAATCAACTGATAATGGGACCACACCACGTAGTATGACATACATATTATTAATTTGTAGACAGTCCCCCTGGGTGTACTGCTGGGGTGCCAGAGCACCCACAGCACCCTTCTCCATCTTAAGCGAGGTATGAACAGTCAACTTTGAAGTGTCCTTCAAGTCATACGCCATTTAGTCCTGTCCCGTGGACAGCACAGCCTGCCTCTACTGGGAACAAATCAGACTCCACTTCCTCCAGCTACTCCAGGACGCAGCCGGAGCAATGCCTCACCGGAGGGCTGTGTCTTCAAGCACCCTGCTGTCTGGGTGCTATGAAGTCCCTTGGTCAAAATGCATAAAGTTAGGTATGCCCATACCTGTGTGAGGAGAGCTGGGGAAGAGAAGAGGGGAGAAAACGGCCCTGGTGTGTTGTGTCTGTGTGGCTAGCCGTTTCTGACACTCTGCATGCCTTCTGGGGACCGCAGGGCTCACAACCTATGCCTCAAACTCTTCGTTTCCCTATAGCTGGAAGTCACTTTTTTCTAGTTCCCACACTGGCTCTAAGTTCTAGGAAACCCGATTCTGACTCATCTGGAGGCGGCCCCTTGAGGATTCTCCAACACTGACGACACTCATCAGACCGGACCAGACAGAGGAATCAAGTCCTCAGTTCAGAGAGGGCTGTGTGAGTCCAGTTCCCAGTGACCGGTGTTCTGGGTCTTTTCTACAACTTGGGTTCATTCTGCTGCTCAAAAGCAGACTTTGCCATCTGGCCCACAGGATTTGGCAAGCCTTGGTACAAAATGTGAGCAAACGACACTAGGAAAAATTAACATTACAAACTCTAGGTCTCAAAATTTAACCTATGAAGTGATTCATTTTAATCCACCAATCAAGTTTGAACTTCTGCCAGGTATGAGTGTCATTGGGGTGGGGGCGGGGTGGGGGGGCTCCAGGCTGGCAGGAACCTCTCGGCACACTGTCCCTGCGGTCAGGTTTATCTTTATGCGGTTCTTGTTCTACAGGAAGTGGCTTGGCAGCAGACAGAGACCTTCCTGCCTCCTCTTAAGCAGGTTCCGCACAGACACCCTTGAGCTGTTTGTGGGGCTTTGGCTTGCCAGGGGCCAGAAGTTCCTATTCCCAGCCCTCATTCCAAAGCAGTGTATGTGAGTGACGCGGTGAGGGATCCCCATAGGCCTTGGATACTGCAGGCCCCCTCGCTGGCTCTTGGAGTGGGTGAATTACCTAGCTGTTCCACAACTGACTCTTCGACCAGTGGGCAGGAAAAATGAACATTCTAGATCTGGCTCCCCCACCAAGGATGTGGGTTAAACTGTTAGGAAGTCCTGTTTGTTTTTCGAGTCTATTGAACATTCATCTGCTTAGAACCGCGTCAAGCCTGCATTCGCCGCCGGTGCGTTGCTGGGCCTTGGCCCCTGTCCGTGTGGAGCTGTGGGTGCCGGAAAAGACGCTTGGAAAACTGCCTTCCTCATGTCCTCCAGCCTCCTTGACTCCGGACAACCATTCAAACATCAAAACTGGGCCTTTGTCATCCGTCATTCCTTCGTAATTTTACAGAGTATATAAAATATACTTGTTGACTGGGGACATTTGTGCAAAGACAGGTAGGACTTTAAAACAAGACATTGACATTCATTGTGGCTGGCTTCACGATCAGCTACTAAGAATAGTCTTCGGGAGTAAGATTGTATCAGCAATCACTAGACATGCATTTACAAGGCAAAACACTTGATTTGGTCTGCAATACCCAATGTTTTATATACAGCAGTCTTTTTATAAATCACAAGTAGGCAGTTAGTTGGGTCTGGTTTTAGAAGGTTACCATCTGTGTCCGATTTTTCAAAGAAACTCGTATTAGCTCAACTCATGTAAACCTGTGGGAAAAAAATAGCTGAGCCGTCTTCCCGCATCTCCTCTGTTAATTTACCTTGAAATGTTCACAGCTTAGAAACTACAGCCTGCTGGGGTAGAGAGGGGAGTGAGCCTCTTGTGGTAATGTCCCAGCTCCCTGTAATAACCTCTTCTGTCTTTCAGACAGAGCCCCTATGCGCTGGGTGGAATTCCCTTCTCTTGCCCCCAAGCCTTGGGTTTTAAGACAGAGACATTAGAATCAAAGGGGGTGGAGATAATGGTAAGATAAAAAGTCATCTGGCAGGGACACCGCGAAGTGTGCTCATGCTCTCCACAGCACACGGGGCTCTGGGCATCCCCACAAAGCATCCACGACAAAAGAAGCAAGAGGCAAAGGTGTCACAGGAGGGCACATCTGACCCAAGAGGGGACAGTGTCACCATCAATATTGTTTGGCCAAAAAAAAAAAGTTTCAACGCTATTCAGAAGACACAAGCAGCTGTAGCGTCCTTGGGGTGCACGGCTCAGAACTGGCCAGCACTGCTGGGGTCGCACTGTAGGAGACGCACGATGGATGGGTCGCTCTTGGCCCCTCGGATGAATTCTTCCAGGGAGAGCTTTCCTAGGAAGCAAGAGGACCAGTGAGTGCAAGCCCACAGTGAGTACAGCCCTTGGCGCTGTACGGGAGCAGCAGGAGCCCACGGCATCCCTCCCTAGAAGCCAGGAGATCATGAGGGAGGGACCCCACTTCTCTGCTCGCCATGACATCAGCTACCACGACCAGGACCCATGGCCTGGAGAGGGTATTGGCTCACCCTGATCTGAATCTCTGCTCTTCTGTCTCTGCCTACCTGGGGGGGCCCACTCAATGCCTGAAGAATGAGTATCCCCCCACCTCATTTGAGTTGCAGGCTCTTGAGATGCAGGGCTGTGGCCATGAAGCCTTTGGTTGCTGTGCACAGGTGTGCGTGGGCAGAGCAGGAATGTAGGTTCTTCTGAACAAGTGTTTGAAGGCAATAGTGTCTTCATCCAAAGGAGAATAAAGGAATGTGTTCTAGATAGAGGTTGACCCACTGGTCCCTCGACCCAGGTGGCTTGAGGTGGAAGCCAGGGACCTGTTTTCCCCCCACTCCTTCTCTTCCTTCTTTTGATATGGACTCTTAGCCCGGGCTTCCTTTATGCGTTAGGCCTCTGCCACCTCAGGAACTTGGATCCTGGTATCCCTCCTTTTCCTCAACTTTCTTCCAGTCAGGGTTCTCTGTCATTGTCATCGTGGAGAAGTGGTCAGGGGCTGTGTTCCCCATTCCTGTTACATCCACAGTGGCCCTTTGAATGAAGGGACTCATTCACTGGTCAATTGGGAACAGAACTCCTGGGCACCTTTGCCCAGCTTGGCCCTTCCTTTCCTATCCACACTTCCAGAGACAGGTACCAGGCCTGGCAGGCTCCTCCAGGCCCGTGCACTTCAGGGCCTCCTCAGCTCAGGGACTGCAGGCTGAGCCTGAGGTGATGGGAGCAGAAGTTCCATTTGAACACCTTGAAGTCTCAGGCGCCGGCAGCAGGAACCACAAGCTCTAGAACACTTGGTACCCAACATAAATTCTCTGCCCTCTTGCGCAGACGCCCATGTTGACTTGCCTGTAGCTGCAGAGGCCAGAAGTGAAATGCAAAGACTTCACTAAGAACACTTATGATGGCAGCAGGCTTTATGTGAAGTCTGCTCTCCTGGTGAGAAGGGACAGCAGACTCAGCCCCGATGCCCTGAAGCCAAGGCCTGAGCTAAAGCAGTGCATCTTCCAGGTGCTCAGCAATCCCTCCTCCTCCTCCCCTGCTGCTTCCATCCCTATAGCTTTCTTTATTTAAACAAATCTTCCGTTAGCAAAGCTGGGGCAGTGTTGTCAGCCGTGTTGGGAACAATAACCCAGCCAGGGCCCTCGGTCCTGTAGAAACAGTACCAGTGGCGAGACTCTGCCATTGCCTGTGAGCCACACATTAGAGGTGGCTTTGTCTCCCATCCTTTAATCTTTCTGTCAGGAGAAGGCTAGATTTTAAAGCCACCACGCTCCCCAGACTACCAGAACCTGTGGTTCGACATCAGCAAGTTCATTAGCTGTTAAAACAACCCCATGTTTGCTTGAACTCTGCAAAACAAACGACGTGCTGTGAATCGAGGCACGTGAGGGGAACAGGTCAGGCCACTCTGTTGAGGAGACAGCAAACAGGCTTGTACCTCACAACCCAAGATTCGCAGGGAGCTGGTGCCCTACGTGTGGGGGTACAAAGAGGCTTGCTGTATGCGGACCCTTCTCTTGGACACAGCATGTGAAGCTGGGCCTGGCTCATTTCTGCACCGCTGAGGAGACTTGCTAAGTACCAAGAGCTGTAAACCTGGGGCCAGAGAGATGGCTCACTTGGTAAATGTGTCTGCTGCACAAACCTGAAGACCCAAATGTGAGCCCTGAAACCTACGTAAAGGTGAAGGGAGAGAAAGTGACCCCATGAAGCTGTCCTCTGACCTCCATGCGTGCACAGACAGGTCATGTAATAAGATGTCTAATATCACACACAGCATAATAAAGGAAATAAAATTTACATTTTAAAAATGAGGGTCTGGAGAGATGGCCCAGCTGTCAAGAGCACTTACTGCTCTTGCAGAGGACCGGGGTTTGATTCTCAGCACCCATGTTGGGCAGATCACACCCACCTGTAGCTCCAGTTCCCGGGGGCGGGGGTCATATGCCCTTTTCTGACCACTGTGGTACACACACACTCATATGGGCATACTTCTACATACACATAAATAATAAGTGGATAGAAATTTTTAAAGAGCTGTGAAGCTTTTGACACTGTGGGTCAGCCTTGACTTAGCACCATAAACTCAGGTACTTCTGGATAGCATTTCAAGGTTTGGCACGAAAAGTAAGAATGCCAAAATAGTTTTGAACTTCAGTTGAATAACAAGCAAGCCCTTAGTGGAAGCCATGCCCCAGAAAAGGCATACAGGCATAGTTATGCCAAAAAGAAGTCACTGTTTCTCAGTTGTTTGGGTCTCATGCTTTCTGTGTGACAGTCACATGTACAGAAATCATTTTTATATTTACTTGTTTTACAGGCACGGTTTCCTTGTGGAGCCCATGCTGTCCTCAAACATATGGTCTGCCTGTCACCACCACACCAGACTTGTCCATTGTTTGAACTCGGCTTTCCTGTCGGCTTTGGTTTGTGCATCCATTTATCGCAGCACCCTCTACCCAGCTCCGCGGTTTGCTCCGGGGTCCACCCAGCTCTGCTCCTTCTGCCCAGGCCTGGTGGCTCTCACAGAGCACCTTGGGTCAGGTCCCTCTAGTGGAGATGCCCTGCCTGGACCCCCACCAACAGCCCAGCCCAAGCCAAGCCCTCCAGCCTCCTACCATCTCTGTTGGTGTCCATCTGGCGGAAGATCTTTTCTGTCCTTTTCTCTGGGGTTGATTCATCTTCAGGCATTTTCATGACAGAGGACACCATTTTGTAGATTGCCTAGGGACAGAAGCGACAGGGTGGTGATGTGGCAGCATGGTTCAAACCCACGGTAGCTTTACCAAGTGCCAATGCTGGGGGAGCTGCATCTGCCCCCAGGCTTTGCTAGAGGACAGGATGTGTCACCCCTCGCAGAAGCAAGGCCAGCAGAACCCGTTGTCACCAGTGATGCTCTCGGCAGTGCCAACTGGCAAAAAGACTACAGCTGCTCCCTGCACTGAGGTAAATGCGTCAAGGCGTTCCCGACGGTTAGGTTAAAATCTGAGTGGTGCTTGAGAGGGGCATAGTGACCCCTCCCTGCACCCAGTCGGCCTTCTCTCTCAGCCCTCCATCTGTGTCACTGCTATGGCTGTAGCACTTTATCTGAGCTGCTGGCCACAGAGGGAGCGATTGTTTAAAGTGGGGAAGCTGAGATCTCTACGCTTTCTGGTTAACTCCAGACTAATGCAAGATGGAACCATTGGCAAAACACCCCCCCCCCCCACACACACACTACACAAACACCCTGCACACACATCAAACCACCCACCCTCACACACTACAACACACTACACACACACACACACACACACACACGCCACCCACACACACCACACTAAGCATCTCTATGAGCTCTTAAGCTCAGGAATCTCAGAGCAGCAACAGTAGTGCCATATCTGACCTCAGCAGTAACATTGTATCTGGACCTCAGCCCCCCTCTCCCGTCAGTTTACAGCAGCACAGCTTCTTCCCAGGACAGGCCTTGGCCACCTCAGGACTTGCAGAGGTGTCAGCTGAGGACTATTTTATAAACAAAGGAAGGGCTTGTTTTCCAGGAACTATGATCTTTCAGATCTGCTTGTATCTCTGCTGAGGCTGCTTTGCCTGTGTTGGTGACTGGTCCCAGGAGCATCTTGGGAGATGCTCTCCTGAGGTTGCTGTTTTTCACACGCCTTTCTCATCTGAGAGTTTGACTGCCCACCCCCAACCCCGACTCAAGTACTAGGATAGATGGAAATGTGACCGTAGGGTGGGAAGCCAGGCCTGTTCCCCTTCCCTTCCATCTCAGTGGGTGATCGATCGCCTTCCTCTGCACAAAGGCTCCATTGTAGCCTATTTGGGATTGCTTCATTTCTCTTACAATAAAGTGTGGTTGGCCAGGGTACCCTCCTTCTGTGACTGTGGCAGTCACACCTGGCCGCTCAACAGGCCACCGCTGGTGCTACTGGAAGGTCTTGTGTAGCATCGGTTTAGAGATTTTGTTCCAGAGTAGCTATCCCCACCCAGCTACCTTCTCTCGCTTTCCTCCTAGTGTGCTTCTCTGTGCAATGTCCCTCTCTGTCCTCAGAGCCTCCGTTGCCTTCCTTTCCCTTCCACTTCTCTCTGCCTTTGTAAACGTGCATTCGTATATAAAGTTTAACATTCTGCAAAACTCACTAAAGGTTCCGAATCTGCCAACAGCTGCCAATAGCCCCTCCCCCCCCACGATGCTTATCTGCCAACACCGCAGACAAATGCAGGGACTTACAGATTTGGAAGGTCCCGCACAGACACCTGTCCCTCCCCTCACACAGTCCCTGCCCTTAGTTGACCCCCCCCCCCACCCGTTCTCAGTTCCGTTCATTTACCCAGCTCTCTCATTCACCAGAAGGTTTCTGTGTGAGTAGTCACACCAGGAGCTGGGCCTGGCCCTGCCTTCGTCCTCTGGGGTTTTTACTATGAACCAAAGCTGGCAGGTGCCCTTGCATGCAGGATCTTGCACATCTGGCACACAGGATGAGTGTAAGAGTGCTGTGGTGCGTGCAAAAGTGACGGTGGCATGATGGGATGTTAGGATTGCAATGACGAGGTTGGGGCAGGCCTCCCCAAGGGCCCACAATGGAGGCAAACATGGAGAAAGCATAAGGCTTTAAAAAGAGAAGCATTTGATCGGCTTGGTCCTCCCACAGCTCACCCGTCTTTTAGAAAGGAGCTTAGAGGATACCACACTGCACCCCAAAAGTGCCCCACCTTCCAGAGATCACCGGTTAGATGGGAACAGACACCCCAGCAATGTCTTAGTAGTTGTCTTGAAAGCCCTTGTCTCTTTCTCAGTGCCCTAGCGATCTGTTAGAACCCATTGATCTTTCAAGAACTCTGGGCCTCAAAGGCCTCGGCTAATGAAATTCCCCTTCTTGGGACTTTGATGGCTAACGCTCCCACTTCAGTGGAGACAGACATGAAAGATGGAGCAGACACCAGGCAGGATGGAGAGGAAGCCTGCACCTTGGCTGTAAGGATAAAGAAGTAGAACTGGTTTCTGAGAAATGCCGCCAACCTACAAACAGCTCTCTCTCCAGGGCTCCAGCTAGCTAGCCTCCTAAGACCGTAACCAGTGCCCGAGACTGGGCTGGGGATGTGCAGGCTCGCGAAGGTGGGGTTTCAGTTAGAAGACGGACCTTTCCAAAATCTTTGTTACAGCGATCAGGTTAGATTCGTTCTTTGGGCACCAATTAGCCAATGGGATTCGTGGACTGTTCCCCAGCCCCAGTTTACTATGTGGTTGATGCTCTTTTCTCTTCCCCAGACCTGGCTACTAGAGCACAGAGAAGGGCTCTAGAAGAAGACATGGCCCCAGGCAGTGCTCGGAGCCACACCGCGTCTTTTATTAGCACTTTCTTCCCCAAACGTAATGGGATTAAATCATTGAGGAAGCAGGCTACTTTCCCATTTTACGTTTAGCAGTGTCAGTAAGAGGCCTGGCAGAGGCGGCCTGTTTTTAATTAACCTAGAAGGGTCCCTTAGGGACACAGTCAGAAGCCAGCTGGGGCTGTTCCCTGGTAGGCTAGGGGAGATCCTCACCTTGGCTTGATGGTTTCTGCTTCTTTGCGGTACTTTCTCCCTTCCTTCCTTCCTTCCTTCCTTCCTTCCTTCCTTCCTTCCTTCCTTCCTTCCTTCCTTCCTCCCTCCCTCCCTCCCTCCCTCCTTCCCTCCCGCCTTCCGTCTTCTCTGAAGGAACAAGCTCTTAGGATCAGTGTAAAAAGACACAATGGAATGACAGGGTTGTGCACCAACTAAGACCAGGCACAATTCTAAGAATCAAGGTACTATCTCTGAAGGAAACCAAACCTACTCTTGCTGAGAAAATTTAGGATCTTCCCTCAGAGAACCAGCCCCTCGGGGCTCTCTGATGCAGACGAAGACCAAAGAAGCTGAGCAGCGCGATAGTTTGTGGATTATAGATAAAGACATGCTTGTAAAGATTTATATGCCAGGATAAAAGACTATGAAAAACTTTTTTTGTTGTTGTTAATAGTTTTGAAATACAACCAGTATCTGCATGTCTGGAATGCTACTAATCATTTCTCATGTCTGCCTGGAAAGCTAACTAAATCAGCATCCTTCACGGAATTCTCCTGAGGATTTCAGGTACCATAAAGGAAAGAGACCAGCATTTCAATCCTCCCTTGTATTTGGTTATTTAAAGCATTTTAATCTTTTTTTAAATATTTTATTTATTTATTATGTATACAATATTCTGTCTGTGTGTATGCCTGCAGGCCGGAAGAGGGCACCAGACCTCTTTAGAAATGGTTGTGAGCCACCATGAGGTTGCTGGGAATTGAACTCAGGACCTTTGGAAGAGCAGGCAATGCTCTTAACCACTGAGCCATCTCTCCAGCCCCAAAGCATTTTAATCTTATGTGCATGAATGTTTGCCTGGAGGCCAGAAGAGGGTGTCAGGTTCTGTGATGGTGTGGATGAAACTGGCTCCCATAATCTCAGAGAGTGGCACTATTAGGAGGTGTGGCTTTGTTGGAGTAGATATGGCCTTGGAGGAAGTGTGTCACTGTGGGGGTGGGCTTTGAGGTATGTAGCCAGCACATCTGTCTGCACGTCACCATGCTCCCCACCATGGTGATAATGGACTGAACCTCTGAACTGTAAGAGAGCCACCCCAATCAAATGTTTTCTTTAAAAGAGTTGTCGTGGTCATGGTGTCTCTTTACAGCAATGAAAACCGAATTAAGACAGTCCCTGGAACTAGAGTCAAAGGCTGCCGTGAGCAGCATGAGGGTGCTAGGAATCCACCTGCAGCCTCTGGAGGAGCAGCCAGAGTTCAGAACCAGTGAGCCATCTCACCAGCCTCTCTCACTCCTCTCTCAATGAAGACATCTCATCTTATACGTCTATAGAAGCTGTACTTGGGAAAGAATAACCTGGAAGTTTTTCTGCTAAAGGTAAGGTCTGAATCCACTTTGCCTGTTTTATCCTTTGTGAGTCTGAGAGCCTCAAAGATCATAAGCCACAGATTGATAGGCTGGTGTGGGACAATAGGCAGCGTAACAGGACACTCCAGTCAGGACTTGATCATAATTCTAAATTTTCTTTAGGTCCCCATAAGATTATCAGTGCCCCCAACCAGCAGAAAGTAGTAGTCTGGAAAACTGTGCCCACATTCCCCCAAAAAATGGACTATGGATATTTTCCTTTGTTTAGAATGTTGGTTACAAGTTGTTATGGCTAATGGTCAGGAGAAAAGCTAAACAAAGGATATTAGATTCAGAGTTGCTTTTTTTTTTTTTTTAAAGAGGGGAAAATGGTATGGGACAATGGTCTGTAGCCAGGCAGGAAGTTTAGGCGGAACAACCAGACAGGAAGTAGAGGCTGGTCAATGAGAACAGGAGAATTCTGGAAAGAAGTCCTAGGCTGCAGTACTGATCCAGCCACTGAGCAAGTAAGATATGACTGCCTCGACGAGAAAGGTACCAAGCTGTTAACGTGGACAAGAATGGGCTAATATAAGTTGTAAGAGTTAATAAGAAGCCTGAGCTAATGGGCCAATCAGTTTATAACTAATGTAGACCTCTGTGTGATTTCTTTGGGACTTAACAACTACAGAAACCAGGCAGGACAAGGAGTGGGTGGGACAGGAAACTCAAACAACAGGCCTGTATGACAAGAACTTCAAGTCTTTGAGGAAAGAAGTTGAAAACATATTAGAAGATGAAAAGATCTCCCATGTTCATGGATTGGTAAGATTAACATAGTAAAAATGGTCATTTCGCCAAAACAATCAATAAATTCAACATAATTCCCATCAAAATTCCAACATAATTCTTTACGGACCTTAAAAGAATACTCAATTTCATATGAAAAAAAAAAAGGCTAGCTAAAGCAATCTTGTACAATAAAAGAACTTTCAGAGATATCACCATCCCTGATTTCAAACTGTACCATGGAGAAATAGTAGTAAAAACCACATGGTATTGGCAATTAAAAAAAAAAAAAAAAAAGACAGGTTGATCAATGGAATCAAATTGAAGACCCAAAGGTAAATCCACACACCTATGGACTCTCGATTTTTGACAAAGAGTAAAAAACTATACAATGGAAAAAAGGAAACATCTTCAACAAATGGTGCTGGTCTGACTGGATGTCAGCATGTAGAAGAATACAAATAGATCTCTATCACCCTACACAAAACTCAAGTCCAAGTGGATCAAAGACCTCAACACAAAAACTAGATGCGCTGAACCTGATAGAAAAGAAAGTGGGGACTAGCTTTGAATGCCTTGGCTCAGGAGATAACTTCCTGAACTAAATACCAATAGAGCAGGCATTAAGACCAACAATTAATAAATAGGACCCTAAGAAACTGGAAAGCTTCTGTAAGGCAAAGGAGAAAAGGGCAGTCTACAGAATGGGAAAAGATCCTCATCAGCGCCACATATGACAGAGGGCTGATCTCCAAAATATATAAAGAATTCAAGAAACTAGACATCAACAAACTAAATAATCCAATTAAAAAATGGGACACAGATCCAAACAGAGAATTCACAATAGAAGAATCTCAAATGGCCGAGAATCACTTAAAGAAATGTTTCACATTCTTAGCCACTGGGGAAATGCAAAATCAAAATGACTCTGAGATTTCATCTTGCATCTGTCAAGAAGGCTAACATCAAAAACACAAGTGACAGCTTATACTGGGCAAAGCTATGGAGCAAGGAGAACACTTCTTTGCTGACGGGAGTGCCAACTTGGGAATCGACCTACCTCAAGCCCCAGCTATGCCACGCCTGGGCATATACCCAAAGGGTGCTCCACCATATCGCAAGGACACTTCATCAACTATGTTCATAGTGGCATTATTCTAAGTAGCCAGAAGCTGGAAACAACCTAGATGTCCCTCACCAGAAGAATGGAGAAAGAAAATACGGTACATTTATGTAATGGGGTATTATTCAGCTGTTAAAAATAATGACATCACGAAATTTGCTGGCAAATGCATGGAACTAGAAAAATCATACTGAGTGAAGTAACCCAGACCCCGAAAGACAAACATGGTATGCACTCACTCCTAAGTGGATATTAGCTGTAAAGGAGAACCATGCTAAAATCTACAGACCCAGAGGGGTTAAGTAACAAGGAAAGATCAAGGGTCAAGGGGTAATCTCACTGTGAAGAGGAACTAGCATAGATGTAACGGGGGGAATGTGGGGAGGGTTCTGGAACTAGCATAGATGTAACGGGAGGAATGTGGGGAGGGTTCTGGACAGGAGGTATAAGAATGGGAACAGGAGGGATCAGGTGAGACCCATAACATAGAGGGAACTCGCCCTGACACTGCCTGGAGGGTCAGAGACAGGACAGCCCAGAGACCCAGGACAGAACCAAATATGACAAGCCAAAAGTAAAAAGTCAATGAAATGATACCTAGTGATATTCTGCTATACTCATAAATTGTTACCTAGCACAATTGTCATCCAAGAGGCTTCACCCAGCAACTGGTGAAAACAGATGAAGAGGCCCACAGTCAAACATGTAGTAGAGCTCAGGGAATCCTGCAGAGTCAGAGGGGCCAAGGACAACTCACAGATCTGTTCGTCTTGATTCATAGGGGCTCACAGAGACTGAAGCAGCAACCAGGGAGCCAACATTGGACTGACCTAGGTCCTCTGCACATACAGTAATGTAGCCTGGTCTTGTGGGGCTCCTAACAGTTGAGATCAGGGATGTCTCTGACTATGTTGCCTGCTTTGGGGACCCTCTCCTCTTACCAGATTACATCATCCGTTCTTAATAGAAGAGGGGGTGCCCAGTCTGACTGCAACTTGATCTGCTATAGCTGGCTGATGTCTAAGGGAAGAGAAACAGAGGAGGAGGATGGATGGGAGGAGAGAGGCTGGGGGGGGGGTGATGTGGGATTACCCTCTATAAGTTGTGAATACCATTGGTTAATAAAGAAACTGTCTTAGGCCTGTGCAGGGCAGAATAGGGTATGTAGGGAAAACTAAACTGAATGCTGGGAGAAAGAAGGCAGAGTCAGAGGGAAGCCATGTAGCCCCGCCAGAGACAGACGCAGGAACTTTACCCAGTAAGCCACAGCCATGTGGCAATATTCAGATTACAGAAATGGGTTAAATGAAGATATAATAAGATATAAGAGTTAGCCAATAAGAAGCTAGAGCTAATGAACCAAGCAGTGATTTAATTAATACAGTTTCTGTGTGGTTACTTTGGTTCTGGGTGACTAGGACAAACAAGCAGCCTCTTACAAGGAGGGAAGGAGGGGACTGGGAAGAGAGGAGGGAGGGGAAGAAACTGCAGTAGGGATGCAAAAATAAGATTAAAATAAAACAAAGGGGTCCAGCACAATGCCTTTTTTAAAAACTCATTTTAAGGGCAATGGACATTGGATGATCTGTAGACGTAAGTGTATGAAAATTAAAGCTACTCACACACAGGCTGGACAAGCACATCAGATAACTGTACATTTCCGGAGCGTTCTTTCTAAGAAAAATGTCTTTCAACATGCCCTCAGGCCAACCATCACCAAACAGGGTGGGAAACCCTGCTTTACGCTGCTTGACCACCGCAGTTAAAGGCCCTACGAGTTCCTACACTGAAGATACCCAGTGAGTCCTCTTTTATCTAGTATTTCCCAAACTGATTTGGCCAGTCCTTCTGTTACAAAGCATCGATAAAATTAACACCCCAAGAAGATTCTGTCAGAGCCTAGACTCAGCCTGATGCTAGCTGCCTCTCCCAGTGTCCTCTGTTCTTCCTCCTCTTCTACCTGGTGGAACTAACGATACACGATCCATGGTGCGTCTTCATGAAATTTCTCCTCCTGGTGTATCTACATGGCTTCCATGCAGGATGCTTATCTATCTTCTGTATGCTTTGGAGCCTAGTGCTCGCTTCATTTGACAAATGAATGTTGGTTTACGATAAGCACAGGGACAACACAATGTCCTTAAATTTAGAAGAGGAAAACATTGTCCAGGTCAGGGAACTCACAGCACAGGTGGCAGAGACAGGTGATCAGGACGGATGTTACGATGAGAACAGAGTGCGCTGCTTACAGCCAGGATGCTTAGGGACCGGATTGCCCTCCTGTCTAAATCCATCAACAGCAAAACCCAAAGACAACACCTGTCGCAGCACGATGGCACTGGTTAAGCTCATCGGGTCACAGAACAAAAGGAAAGTAACTTGCATGGTGCGTGAGAATGGGAAGGACGTAGGAGAAAGTGGCGGTGAGAGTAATCAGGATGGATTACACACGCGCATGACATGGCTGCAGAGTACATTTACTCTTAAAAAGACAGTGCACACAGAACCTGTAAATTAGGTAGCTAAGGACAGTGATTCCTGAGAAACTAGAAACAGAAGAGGTAAGCAAGTCCTGGGCAGCCATTGCGATGCTGTGGCAGTGTCTGAGCGACAGCTGCAGGAAGGGACTTACGTGGAGCTTGATAGACTCGCCGGTAGGTGAACAGAATGAAAATGCTGGGCAGACCAAAGTGCTTAGTGTTTCAGGACAGGTTACAATAAAGGAGAGAGACACACAGAGAGAACCCCAGAGAGCAACCGTCAGTCCCCTTGGGTATCCAGCCACACAGAGAGAACCCCAGAGAGCAGCCGTCAGTCCCCTTGGGTGTCCAGCCACACAGAGAGAACCCCAGAGCAGCCATCAGTCCCCTTGGGTGTCCAGCCACACAGAGAGAACCCCAGAGC
>NW_004949127.1:976223-984341 GCF_000317375.1 Microtus ochrogaster | reverse complement strand
TCAGTCCCCTTGGGTGTCCAGCCACACAGAGAGAACCCCAGAGCAGCCATCAGTCCCCTTGGGTGTCCAGCCACACAGAGAGAACCCCAGAGCGGCCGCCATCAGTCCCTCTGGATATCCAGCTGAGTCCTGTGCAGACGGAGAGCGACCAAAGACTAGGTGGAAAGAACCAGATGAAAGGGTGAGTGGGGAGAGCGCCTGGTCCAAGGTCAAGAAGAAAGTCTGTTTTTCCCATCCATGGAAAACCTCCTGATTTGTGTGGTCCTGCCTGCTTTGAAAGGCCTTACCTCAGTAGTGGGGAATTAGTCACAGATGACCCTGCTCTGCGTCACCTATCAAATTTTAAAAGCAAGGTCTGGAAACTTGAAGCTGTTTCCAGGCAACTTAGCTACATCTCAGAACAAAGCATAGGGATATTTATATTTAAAAAAATATTCCAAAAAAAAATCTCACAATGTCTCGTGCCCAATAAAAACGTAGCAGGCGTGTGAGTGAACGCCACCATAGCACTCAGGGGGGAGGAAGGGATCCGTCAAGTGGCCTAGAACTGACATGGATGTTATAATTAGCAGAGGCCATCGAGACGGTTACAGAAACCGTGCTGCTGTGTCCCCAAAATAGACAGGGGAAGACACAAAGGAGCCCTAGATCAAACTCCTGGCAACGAAAGCTACAACGTTCGAGGTGGAAAATACACACAGAGAGATTGATGGCAAACTAGACCTTCCTGTAGAAAGAACTGGTGCAGACGTGAGGGGAAGCCACCCAAGACAGAAAGGGACAAAACATAATGTCTGCAACACAGCAGGACGCTGGTGGGTGGTATGTGGCCTCTGGGCTGTGGAGTCCATACACAGAGACTGAACGAGCCAAGAGAGAGCGGAACTCAGAAAGAGATTCGAAAGCATCATTACTAAAATAATATCCCAATGCTGGGGAAAACCACAGGTCGACAGACCAAAGTTCTGATAAACAAAAAGCATTCTACACTCACTCCAGAAGACACTAGATGGTTTGTGCATCCCATCGGCTGTGGTGCAGTACTTGTACATCTCACCGAGTACTTGTACATCTCACCGGTGACAGCCTGCTGCTGTTGTCCTTGCAAGACTCTTGCTTAGTGACTTCCTGAGAAAGAACAGAAGGGAGGCAAGGGTAGCCCCATCTCTTATACTGAATGATGCGTGCCTATCATCCCCCAGGGGTTGCTTCTGTCTCCCACCGCTCCGAGAAGTTCTAGGCACCCACGGGAGATCTGCTGGTGCCTCTCAACTGTTACTTGGCCCCTTCCTTAGACTCAGCCTGTGCTATGACAGGTGTGTGGGCATTCAGACTGTCCCCAGCAGGGCAGGGAGCTGGAACTATGAAATGCAGAAAAGATTCTTCTTCCTCATAAAGTCACGGGTGGACTGTGTTCCCATCAAGAGGAAAGAATCTAGTGTACAATGGAGGGAAGATCAAAGTTGAAACAATGTCTTGAGACTCCAAGAAAGAGCTTCAGTACAATAATCAAAATCAGTCTAAAATCATGATCCTAAATTTGTCACTAAAAGGAAATAAGAGCAAAAATGTAAAAAAAAAATAAAGTTCATTTAATGCCCTAACCAAATTCACAGATGGTTTTGCTTGTTTATCCCGATGATGGTACACCAAAATAGTGAGAATAGTTTTCTTTAAAAGAGAGCCACAGTTACACCCAGCATATGTGGGAGACGGAACAATAATCCCCCACGTATGGCCACGTCCTAACCCTTGGAACCTGGAGCTGTCTGACCTTAGATAGAAAGGAAATTTCACAAAACAAGTTGAATGTCAGATATGGAGATGAGAGAGTGTGCCTCTAGATCCCACGCATGGCCCCAGCAAGACATAAGGAACTGGTGATTAATATTCATAGCTGCATGACCGAATGCATGCATGGGAGAGAGAAGCGGAGTCATGGTCCAGCAGCGTGAGCCTGCTGCAGCTGATTCTGACGGTGAATGAACAGGGACACATATCTGGGAATGTAAGCATCTTCTAGAAACTGGGGAAGAGAAGAAATCTCCCCTCCAAATGGCTCTGGAAGGGGAGGCAGCCCTCAGGACACCTTAATTTTAGTGCAGTGAAGCTGAGGCCAGACTGAGGCTGGATGCTCCTTACAGTAGCTGCTGTAGGAGGCTAATTCAGCCTGCTTCAGCAGCACACTGAATCTAGACCGGTGTGGTGCATCTAGCCTTTCCCACCAATATCAGGAAATACAAATGAATTCTAGTTTGCTGTTTTCTTTTGTCACAAACGCCGTGATGTGACTACCGATACCAAGCCACAGGCGATATCTGAGTACAGCGAATGGAGGATTGATTTCTGAATGACATCTCTCTCTCCCCGTCCATGCAAAGCCCAAGTGCTCATTTTCCTCCTGGTCTACATCCTGGCCCCGTCGTCAGTGTTTGTAGCTGATCCTAAATCTGCGCCTCCCCCCACTAAATGGCTTGAATTGCCAAGTCTTGAAGGGAGGCGGGAGGACTCAGCTAGGAAACTGCTGTCAGAGCGTGTGACTTTCAAACTCTGAGTTTGTTTAGGGTGCTCCCGGGCCACAGCTGGTCCCGCCTTCCTGCTTCCTAACAGCTGTTTAGCCAAGCTCAGCCCTGAGCCGCAGCAGTGAGTAACCAAATGAATGTTTTCCTAAATGGTGCCGACTAGCTAGGGCAAAGCCAAGAGCATCCCCACAAGGGGCTTCCTGTGACAGCGCCAGGGCCTTCAAAGGGGGAGGGAACAAAAGAAAAGAAAAATCCGGACTCCAATTCATCAGGAATAATTGAGAGTGGGAATTAGCATAAGAATGAGGTGGATGCGTGAATTCTTAGCTGGCAAAGCAGCCCCTGGTATGAAAATGGTTTCACATCTAATTTAATCTCTTTGATGATCTGAAGTCACTTCAGGGTGCCCTGTGGTATTTGCAATCATGAATATTAACCATTAGGATATGGGCCATATAAAATGGTTGAGGACATCTGAGTCTTCCATTGGCAGGCTTCTTAAGACCCTCATAGTCATGCAGGCATGTTTGAAGGCCATGCGTGTTCTTAGAGTTTAGATCTGGACACTCACGAAGGCCTGGCAGTGGCTTGGGGCACTCTACAATGAGGAGCTGCCTGTGGCAGGCTCAGCACATCTCAGGATTTACCAGGCTTTGTGTTCCCTAGGAAACAGGGTGGACCCCCGCGACTCTGCCTCCGCCCCACCTCCAGGGTTCAGGTGTCTGCTGGCATCCTCTGCGGTTTTCTCACTTTCTCTTCCAAACTGCACTCCAAGGCACAGGGACAAAGTCTTTTCCGAACACTGCTCCCCTTGCCAGGGTCCCTGCCAAGCTGTGGTCAACAGAGGAGGGAGCACAGCTGCGTCTCCTTTTCCCAAAGATCACATCTTTGACGGTTCCTTCCCGTCTTGGTATTTACAAGTTCAGCAGCAGCAGCAGCAGCCACAAAACCCAGGAAAACTGGTCAAACAATGTCAGGGACAACACCGACTCACGGGCATTTCTAGTCCAGACTCCACTTAGGAAGAAATTTTGTCCAAAATGAGGACCAGCTCAGCCCTCTGCGCCCTTGCAGGGGTGGAGCCCAGCCCTCTGCGCCCTTGCAGGGGTGGAGCCCAGCCCTCCAAGCCGGGAAAGGCAGACCCTGTGAAGTAAGAGCTAAGGTGCAGTTTACTGAGTGTGACTGCCTTGTGCTCACGAAGCACCAAATAAGAAAACAAACCACAACAGCCAAAAAGGCCTAATAAGGATGCAAGCTACAGCTGGATCCTACGTGCCCAGAGCCCAGTATGCAAAGGTTTGGTCCTGTGTCTGTGGCCATACGGGAAGGAGGCAGAATCTTCATGAGATGGGGCCTGTTGGTGATGTCTTCAGGTAACTGGGGGTGTGTTCTCTCTCTAGCACGATGAATAGCTTTGGAAACTGTAAAATAATATGGAGATGTTCTATATATGCTTGAGGGGGCATTAGGAAAAATACCCTGACAGAATGTATCAAGACATCTTAGAAATGTCCATGCCCTTTGACCCAGTTATTGGGATTCTGGTGTAGGAGGTCCTTCTGTATTAGTGTTGCTTTCTTTGGTTGAATAAAGAAACTGCCTTGGCCTTTTGATAGGTGGGAAAACAGAACTGAATGCTGGGAGGAGGAAGGCAGACAGGGAGAGCTGCCATGAAATCATCAGGTCAGAGATGCTGAATCTTTCCCGGTAAGCCACGACCTCATGGTTAAACACAGATTAATGGAAATGAGTTACATCAAAATGTGAGAGTTGGCCAAGAAGAGGCTAGATATAATGGGCCAGGCAGCAGTTAAATTAATACAATTCCTTTGTTATTTTGGGGTTAAGCAGGCCGGGCTGCGGGATGCGGCCCATGCCCTCCTACTATGGGTGTAAGCTAGCTGAGTGGGATGGAACAAAAGGGGCCTCACCCCTCATACTATAGGATTCCAGGCCAAGAAAATTATCCTATAAATAAAAAACTTAAAATAAATCAGTAATCTTTTTATATAATTTTTAAAAGATGAACTATTTTGTCTAAAAGTGAAAACTGGAAGTAGCCTAAATATCCAGCAGTAAAAAATTAATTATAATAATCTGTTGGATTATTATGTAGTCATTGCCTATCTTTATTAAACATTTCTATGACTTTTAAAAATTACTTATTTATTATGTATACAGTGTTCTACCTGCATGTAGGCCTGCACACACACCAGATCTCATTATAGATGGTTGTGAGCCACCATATGGGTGTTAGAATTGAACTCTGGACCTTTGAAAGATCAGGCAGTGCTCTTAACCTCTGAGCCATCTCTCCAACCCCTTTTTATGACATTTTTATAAACACACCAAAACTTGTGTTTTTTGGTTGGTTAAATGGCAAGATAAGAAAATTACATATACTTTATAGAATTAATTGAATTTTTTAAAGCAGTGTAAGAGTCAGGAAATATGTCATTTAAAAATTTTCAGTAGTGAGTAGGATGGAATAATGAATAACTTTCTCTTAATATTTTTAATTTATTGTACAGGTATGGGTGTTTGCCTGCATGTATGTCCCGTGGAGGCCGGAAGAGGGCATTGGGTCCTCTGCGACTAGAGTTACAGATGGTTGTCAACTGCCGTGTGTGCTGGGAATTGAACCCAGGTCTTCTGGAGGAATAAGCAGCTCTTCTTAACTGCTGACCTATCTCTCAAGCCCTTTATCTGCCCATCTTTTACATTTGATGTCCACCCTCACAGGGAAGGACAGACAACCTTTATTTCTGCTAAGATCTACATCACTAAGGGATTATTTTGATCTAACTTTTTAATTTCATTACCCTCTGGTGAAGGGACAGTTACTAGTGAACAGTCAGAAAAGAGAAGTGCTTAGCAGAGCTGGGAGACATTGCTGGGGGAGGTGGTGTCCTGGAGACCCCTGGTCCCGCATCTTCCCAATGCTTGTGCTGTCCCTTTAACGCCCCTGCCGGCTCCACCCTTTGTTCTTGCTGCCAGGTTCAGTCACAGCTCTAAAGTGGTCTTTTCAGCTCTGTCTGGTGTCCATTGTCACGGTCCCTGAGGTTCTCCGCCAGCTAGCTGCACTCTTCCCTTGTTATACCCCTTCCCATTCAGCGCTCCACATTTTCCCAGGGCAGCCACTCTATCTAAGTAGGACATCTGTCCAGCTGTCCCCAGGGGAATAGGACCTCTGAACTGAGCCCTCTAAGAAACCCTGCTCTCTGCTGATGTATGCTACCTCTCTGTGCTCCCCTCACCTGCCTGGACCGCAATGGCTTGGCCATCCACCTAGTCCTTAATAACACCTGCCACTGAAGCCCTCCTGACCTCCTCCTTAGGCTTGTCTCTGGGTCCCACCCACTGCTTAGCACTCTGCAACTACTACTGTCCTACCAGCAAGTCCCCGGAGGGGATGGTTCAGGGAGGCCAGATGCATTGTCTCCTAGGAAAATGATGATCTATTTGTACCTCTGATGGGGCAAAGCTTCGAGTCCAGCCCCTGCTCTTGTTTAAGAGTCTACAAACCTGCAAATTAATGACAACCATCTTTTCTATGTGGCTGGCCCTGGGCTAGGCAGGGGTGGTGGTTTGGATGACAACAGCATCCATAGGTTCGTGTTTGAAAGCTTGGTCTACACATAGCGGAGCTGTTTAGAAAGGTTTAGGAGGTGTGGCCTTGTTGACGTAGGTGTGTCACTGGGGGTGAGCTATGAGGTTTCAAAAGCCCACACCAGGCCCAGTCTCTCTCTCTGCCTTTGGATCAAGATGTGAGGTTCTCAGCTACTACTCCAGTGCCTGCCTGTCTGCTTCCTGTCATGATGACCATGAATTAACCTCCCAAATCGGTAAGCAAGCCCCCAACTAAATGCTTTCTTTTATAAGAGTTGCCTTGGTCATGGGGGCTCTTCACAGCAACAGAACAGTGACAGGGAGAATCATCTCTAATCTTAACCCCATGACATGACAGTTCTGTTTTACAGGTGAAGACGCTTCTCCTGGCTAAGAGATCAAAGCCACAGAGTTAGTCCCTGTAAAATGCAGGTGGGCACCCAACTCGGGGCTGACACAACTTTGGAAGACAAGACCCCAAACTCCCAAGTCTGGGCAGGCTGTTGTAGCTGATCAATGGGAGGATTGTACCAAGGGTGGCCAACAGAAGAGCCCCGTCCCCCCGCAGTGTGCTGACCACTGACAGGTAAGAATGTGTAGGCAGTATAGCTGGAGCTCCTAAGTTTTCAAGACATTCTAACCAACTTAGATTTTTATGTAATGTCTGTTGCATGCAAATTCAAAATTTTCAGAACCACTAAGTGAACCATATTAACTGTCCTGGCAACACACCATCTTATAAACACAGACCTGCGCTCTCCCGGGGCCCATCTGGGTCTTGTGACAAATGCCCTTCTCTCTGCCCGGCCAGGGGCCCTACCTGTACAATCTCCAGCATCTCTGCCTTGCTGATGTAACCGTTGCCATCCAGGTCGTACATGCTGAAGGCCCACTTGAGCTTCTGCTCCAGCTTGCCCCTCGACGTTACGCTCAGGGCGATGATGAACTCCCTAAAGTCTATTGTCCCGTCTCCGTTTGCATCGAAGGTGCGGAAGACGTGCTCTGCAAATTTGGAAGCATCCCCATAAGGGAAAAAGTTCCCATATATTTTCTTAAACTCTTCCATTGATAAGTGTCCGCTGGGGCAGTCTCTCAAGAAGCCTTTGTACCACTCCTGGATCTCATGCTCAGTGAAGTCCGTGCTTTCCAGCAAGTCTTGCATGACTTCAGGGCGCAGTTTGCTGTTCTGTTTCCCCATCCTGGTGGCAAGAACTTAACTGCAGAGAGAAAAGAAAATACATATCATAGTTTTTAGAGCTATCTTTTAGGGTCATATGATCATCTGGGATTGTTCCTTGGGGAGAGGGAAAAACAAACTCTATATTAGCCCGATAGCTAAAGAAAATGATAGAAAACAAGTCAGTCAAAGATGCAGAAAAGTCGTGTTAGCTAGAACCAACCAGAAAGGGATGGATGGATGGTTGGATGGTCGGTCAGACGGGTGAAGAGATGGTCAGATAGGCATGTAGAAGGAAGGCAGACAATTCATTCTTAATTCATCAATTTGCAAGAGTTCTAATTTCAAATTCTTTAAGTAGAACGAAAGGAATAGAAGAGGGAGAGGGAAAAAGGGAGAGAGAGACAAAGATTTTAGCATGTTTCATTCTCAGTTTGCTTCCATGTAAAGTGTGACTCATGCACTTCCGGAAGCCATAGTGCAAGAAGAAGGAAAATGGAAACCCAGTGTGAACCTCCGCTGCTCCAGTTAGACTACAGGCCTCTTGGCGTGTAGATGGTGAAGATGGTGCTTCAGAAAGCTGTTCCCGCCCTGTGATTATGGCCTATGGAACAAAACCTTGTATCATCTTATCCTAACAGTGGCACTGCCCACAACCAAAGAGTAAGCAACCACAGCGTCGCACGGAACAAAGCAGCAGCATCTTCAAACCTGAGTCGCTGAGACAAACGCAGCTAGTATTTCGGTGTGAGTGCTTCCACACTGTGTGTGTGTGGACATATTTAAATATGTATTTCAGTGTGAGTGATT
>NW_004949127.1:935319-976123 GCF_000317375.1 Microtus ochrogaster | reverse complement strand
CACACTGTGTGTGTGTGGACATATTTAAATATGTATTTCAGTGTGAGTGATTCCACACTGTGTGTGTGTGGACATATTTAAATATGTTATTAAATCTAGTTCCCAGATTATTTTTTCAACTTGACAATGGTACGAAAGTGATTCATATCCAGCAGAATTGTACTTTTGTGAATTTTGAGTTTTGGGCATCACCCAGACCAATGATATCTGGTTCCATGCTCTCCCAACTGCATGGCACGGTTGCACCTCTGCTCCGTGGGCGGCACTGTCCACAAGGAGGCTGCAGATACGCTCCAGCGGGCCTTCCACTGCGGCTCTTCTTGCCCAAAACAGTTTTACACGATTATGGGTCACAAGTGTATAACATAGATATGCAAATGAAACACTTACTTATAAAAAACCAGACATTTGAAAACAATTCTTTTATAAACATTTCCCAGTTGCTAAAGGTAACAGCAGAATTAGCTACTAATGAGATGGGTGTGCTTGTTTGCCTCGCACAGTCTAACCCAGAGATACACTGATTCCAGACAAATACGAGGAAGGTAGGCAGAAGGAAGATATGAAGCATCTTTGTTGTCTGTGATTAAACCTGTCTGCTTTCACCAGAATGGAAGCCTTTGTACACAGAATAGACACGCTGGAGACCAATATGAAGGAGACTTGAATCCAGCTGTGCTGTTTCAGGCAGACATCACTGGCCTTGTGTGGTGTGGCAGTGGGCTGTGTGGTGCAAAGTGTGCACACCGAGCCTCCGGAGCCAACGCTGCAGTGATGTCCCACGGCGCAATTCACACAAGCTTCGCTGGAAACATCTCGGATTCATTGTGTGTTTGACTTTGAGTTAAAAATTACGTTAGAGGGGCTGGAGAGATGGCTCAGGGTTAAGAGCATCGCCTGCTCTTCCAAAGGTCCTGAGTTCAATTCCCAGCAACCACATGGTGGCTCACAACCATCTGTAGTGAGGTCCGGTGCCCTCTTCTGGCCTGCAGGCATACATGCAGACAGAACATTGTATACATAGTAAATAAATAAATTAAAAAAAAATTACGTTAGATTTATGTGTTTGAAAATTTTGCCTGCACAATGTGTATCTGTGTGGGCCTGGTGCCTAAGGAGGTCAGAAGAGGGCATTGGACCCTCTGGAACTGGAATTGTGGGGGCTGGGAACTGAACTGTGGTCCTCTGCAAGAGCAGCCAGTGCTATAACCCCTGAGCCAGCGCTCCAGTCCTTGAATTAATCTTTGGTACGAGAAGCCTTTTACACGATGCCACGTGTTCGCATGCTACCCATTCCCTTGAGGGATCTCATGTGCAGTCCTGACCCACAGCTGAGAGCTTTGTTCTACAGTGGGCTGGGATGCCTGAATGCTGAGTAGGTGAGATGTATTTGGTCTGGGGCCTCCTGTATCAACTAACAATTGAGACAATCCTCTAGAGATATACACACAGGCCAATCTGATCTAGGCAAAATCCTCTCAAAATTGACTAGAGACTTTGTCATGGTGACCATCAACACTAGCTAGGACTGTAGTCAAAATACACCCCTTGTCATAGAAGAGTCTGCGCCCTTGCATTTACAGGCGATCTGAGGACAATACAGCCCAATCTTAATTCTGACTGATTTCCCACGTTGGTATATTTATCACCCCCCCCCCCCACACACACACAGTCTGCCCTGCAGCAGATTATACTGGGAGACGCTGGCTTTGCTTCGCTGGGGCTCATCCCACTGGGCCTGTTGTGAACTAAGGCCAAAGGAACGAGTGGGAAAAACATTGCTGGTAGACAGAAAGATGACTAATTTGCAGATGGACACGCAGGATCATCCTGGAAGAGGAGGTGTTGCCAGGAGGCAACTGGCTTTCCCATGCTCTTGGTCACACTAGAAACCACCCAGTGGTTAGAGCGGCAGCTTGGTCTCAGGGCTTCTGGTAATGAACTGTCTGAGGCCCTTACTCTGAAGAAATTCCTACAAGGGCAGTGTTTGCTACTCCCAGGGCTCAAACCTTTCTAACATCCATAGATGGGGAAACCTTAGGATCCTTAGAAATCGCCCGACTGGTTGGTTTTATTGTCTCTGTAATTGACTCATAGTTATTATATATATGTGGCTTACAATGCGATGTTTCTATAGCCGTGTGCCCAGTGTGATGGTCAGCAGGCTAATTAGCATATTATCATCTCAAACATCTTCAAAGCTTCTTCTTCGCTGGTTATTTTGCAACACACATCTTTGTTAATGGTGACCTGCTGTGCGGGGGAAACGATGAGGCCTGTCCCCTCCTCTAGCTCTGGCACTCAGTCTCACTCCTTTGAGAATCTGAGTTCTGCCCTGCAGCTGGAACCTGGCTCTGCTTGACTCCCATGAGGCAACCTCTGAGGGGTTGAGGCCATGAGGTGGACTTTCCTGCTATCAGCGTGAGCGGCAGCTGCAGGGAGACCTCATTTAGAGCTCCCTGTGAATGTGAGGTTGAGCGAAACCCACTTATACAGAGAAAAAAAATTAACCTACAAATGAAGCACAGATTGGATTTATAAACTGAGCATCCCAATAATGTTCACTTCCCTCTCCTGGAAGTAAGAATCCTCCCTAAGATAGAGGCTCGCTTGTATTAGAATTTTAAAACCCTCATTTAGTTGTTATGTTGGCAATTTGCCTGTGGCCAGAATTCAGAAACAGGAGTTGATACATAATGCATAGGTTTGCAGACAGCCAACACGTTTGGTGGGATTTGGAATTTGCAAGCGATTTCAAGATCTCCTTTCGGGAGTTCTGTGGATTCAGCTCTTTGGTATGGTATCCATCCAATCAGATGGCTGCCGTGTTTCCAATCAGATCGCCACCATTACAGTTCTGTTATCTGCAAATCATCTGGTGCCTGAGGAAATGGGGGGTTTACTATTTTAATGTTTAAATCTACCTGTCTAAGCAGTGACTTCTTTTCCTGTGGAAACAAAGCTCTGCTTCTTCAAAGCCAACTTCCGGTCCTTTCCCAGCCTTATAAAGTACTTCTCACTTATTAGCTGTTTTGTACAGGGAACAACATTGCCTCAACATCCTGACTAACTCTCTCGGAAGGCTGATCTGTGTGCAGCTATTTTTCAGTAAACACTAATTAAACCACATTCACAATCTCATTAGCACAGGAAGACCGTAACACAAACACAGAGAGGAGCATAAACCAAGTCTTCTGGGAAGCCGGCGTTTGCAGCTCCATCCAGAGTTTGTTTCTGGAGCTGTCAACAATTCCTCGACTGAGTACTGATGTCTGAACTCGATGACACCATCTGCACTTGCTTGGCCAGAAAGAAACCAGAAGCCTTGACCTGGAATAGGCTTTCATTCATGGGTAGACCTGTGAGACTTTCATTCATGGATAGACCCAGAGGCGTGTGATAAGCTTTCATTCATAGGTAGACCTGTGATAGACTTTCAATCATGGGTAGACCTGTGATAGACTTTCATTCATGGGTAGACCTGTGATAGACTTTCATTCATGGGTAGAGCTGGAGACCTGTGATAGGTTTTATTCATGAGTAGACCTGTGATAGACTTTCATTCATGGGTAGACCTGGAGACCTGTGATAGACTTTCATACATGGGTAGACCTGGAGACCTGTGATAGGTTTCATTCATGGGTAGACCTGTGAGACTTTCATTCATGGATAGACCCAGAGACGTGTGATAAGCTTTCATTCATGGGTAGACCTGTGAGATTTTCATTCATGTGTAGACCTGTGATAGACTTTCATTCGTGGGTAGACCTGGAGACCTGTGATAGGTTTCATTCATGAGTAGACCTGTGATAGACTTTCATTCTTTGGGTAGAGGGGAGGAAGGTCTGGGGGTTTTCTTTTGGAAAACAGGAGTGTGTGCCTATTTGAATAGATGAAGGGCATGGAGAATAACTCCAGGGAAATACTGCATTAGTTAATGGTCAGGAAGAAACTAGACAGAGACAGAAGTTGAGCCCTGGGTGAGATCTTCTTCATTGCTTCACAGCCATTAGCTGATTTTGTGCTGTTGGACATAACAGGACAGAGGAGAGTGCAGGGATTCAGGAGCCGGAGATAGCTCATCAGGAAGGAGTACGCACTGCCCTTGCAGAGGACCTGAGTTCAGTCCCCATCACCCACATTCCCCCACTGGGAGATAGCTCATCAGGAAGGAGTACGCACTGCCCTTGCAGAGGACCCGAGTTCAGTCCCCATCACCCACATTCCCACACTGGGAGGCTCACAGCCCCTGTAACTCCTATCCCCAGGAGATCTACCATGTAGCACACCTGCCCATGCACGAACATACACACACATAAATAAGATTTTTTTTTTTAAAAAAGAAAACACTTGGGTTCAAAGGCTAGCTCTGTTGTTTAATTGTTGAGGAAATGATTCGGGAGTGCGCCTCGGTGAAATGAGTTTATTGCAGGTTCACAGTCTGCTCTCCTGACGTGAGGATGCGGTGAGGCATTGCATATAGAAAGGTCTGGTGTTGAGTTAGGAATGGTTTTGTTGTAACACCATAGCCTGGTGTGCTGCAGGTTGGTTCCCAGCGGTGCTGAGACAGCAGAGTCACTAAGAGGCGAGGCCTGGTGGAAGGTAGGTAGGTTGTGGGGTTCCTCTATCTCAGTTGATGTAATGCTGCCTTGCAGGGAGGGATAAGTCCCTTGCATCAGCTCTTGAGAAAATAGGTTATTACAGAAGGGACAGGCTTGCCCCCGCCCAGCTTCCTGCTTTCTGTTTTGCCATGTGACCTCTCTCAGTGTCATATGTACCTCTGACATGACACCTACCATGCTGTGACATGACTCAAAGGCCCTTACAGAGGTCAACAGACAGAGCCACCCAACCATAGCCTTTCTACCTCCAAAACTGTGAAATAAATAAACTGGCTTTCATGTGAATACAGCCTCAGATATTGTTTCAGGAAAATAAAAGAGTAAGACAATTATCCTTCATACGCTATTTTACTGAACGTTCACGTTTACTGTGTGACCGGCAGGGTAGACTTTCTCCATTTTATTAGCAAAGAGATTAAAACTCAAACACTGATTGACCCGATCTAAGTCCCACAGCTCTCTGAGAAGCCAGCCATGGGTGTCTGGGCATTGGCTTTTTCATTCTGCCCTTTATTATATTATGAACAAAGCGCATGCAGAAATCATAACCATTTCATAAGACATCAGAAGGAAGAGGACGAGAAGAGCAGTCTCCTAGTGGCCCCTTTATGTCACTAGTAGGCACCAAGTGTTGTCGGAGAGAGTTCTGAGGACACACGGGGGCCAGGCAGGTGGAGGTCCTCCCTAAATGGTGTTTCTAACCAGTGGCAAGAGATATACAGGAAATAAGAACAGTAATATAGGAAATGAGAACAGGAAGTGAAATGTTGAGTAGATGCGTGCCACGGAGAAGGTAAAGAGGACGGGAGGCGAGTGCCAGATGAGCCAGAGTTCTGGCTAAGAAGCCAGAGAAGGCCCCGTCGAGAAAGTACCATGGACCAGAGCAGAGCCACGAAGAGGTCAGAGAATGGCTAAACTGAACTAGGGGCACACTTAGCATGACACAGAATGTGGCAGAGCACAGGGCATGAGAGGATGAGAAGATGAGGCCGGCAGGGCCACGAGGGATCAGATCATCTGTGCAAGGGCTTGGCCTCGAGCTAGAGGAGTGAAGGTGTGCTTTGTTTCCACTGCTGTGGCTTTGGGGCTAAGACAAGCTCACAACGGAGAACCCTGAGGGAGACCCGTGAGGAAGGCCTTGCGGTGGCTCAGCCACAGGCTGTGCTGGCTGGAATCGGGGCATTCACAGCAGCAATGGTGGGACAGGTCGCTGGATTCCAGATACAACAGCTCGATGCTAGGGTTCCCGGGTTATAAGGTGTGGGGGCACAGAGGGGAGGGGGCCAAATATAACAGAAGTTCACGTCCATTATACACATGGCTGCAGGAATCTGCAGTTTGGAGTCAGAAGGGGTCCACACAGCCAATACGAATGTGGGAGGCTTCAGCATGTATAGAGCGTGCAGCCAAAGACTCGTTCTAAGTCTCCAGAGCCATTGTGCCTGGGGCCTTATGCTCTGACATTTGGACCATAGGCAATGGATAGAACCAAGGAAGGAGAATGAGAAGGCAGAACTGGCGGGTTCTGTGTAGGATCACGCACAGAGGCAGAGACCATGTTCCTTTCAGTGGGCGTCCTGCGTGCCCAGTTCAGGGCTGCACACTGAAAAGTGCTCAGAATGAACAGGCGCTGGAGACTCCCGGGTTCCCGGATCCCAGTGGACCCCATCTCTATAAAGGACTTCCCGCCCCACCTTCTGGTTGCTCACTCCAAGAGACAAGGGTCGCCTGTGATTTCTGTTGTTTTAATTCCTCTGGCATAAGACATTGATTCTCTCACCGAAATTTCCAATCCACCTTGCCCGCCATCTTCATCACCACCCCAGGGAGGACACCAGTGGTCCTTCCTGGTCCTGTAAGGTCTTCTCTTCCTGAGCCCCACTTTCCAGCCCCAATCTATTCGCTCAGCCCCTGGAGTGACTTTTTAAAACCACAAGCCAGACTATGTCACTCCGCTGCTTAGCTCCTTCGTTTGCTTTGGGGTTTTTTGAGCCAAAGCGTAGGAACAGAAGTTGTTTTCAAATCTGAAATACTCTGTGTACCCCATGTCTACCCAGACTCCTATGGGGCACCCTCAGAACATGGTCTGTGCCCCCTTTGCTTGTCCAAGAGTTGTGCAGACCCCGAGTCAATGCCAGTGTACTCTCAGCCTCTTTTTGTTCCAGACACCCTGCACGTTTCTCAAGGATCTTTGCTTTAGTTCCGTGTTTCCTCAGGTGAGACATACCTGCTTCTCAAACACTGGCATTCTCAACGGTTTACTCCAAGAAGGGCAGTGTGGGATTTCTTAGTTTATTTTGGGCCACATGCAATCTTCCAGGGAAGTGGGGGAAAAAAGGAAAAAGAAGGGAAGGGAGGAGGGATGGGGGAGGGGAAGGAAGGGAAGGGAAAAGAAGGGCAGGGAGGGGAGATGATTGGAGGGGAGAGAAGGGAAGGGAAGAAGAGAAGTATAGATTTTGGTATCGATGGAAAACAACAAATAAATGAGAAGACACCAAATCATCACTAGAGAACCAAGAACTTGATAGGTGAAGCCAACTTTCTATCTAAAAAGAAAAGAAACCACAGTTCAAAACAAACAAACCCACCACACCTCCACTAAAGACAGCGGTGGCCAGCGAAGGGCGCGGTCCCCCTTCTTCTGTTCTGCATCTGTGAGGGGAGGAGCATGTGGCCTTGCACTTCTGTGATTCCCCAAAAGGTTCTGAAAACTCCCTGTCTTCACTCCTCTGCTCCCAGAATTAGATTTTCCAGGGAAAAGCCCATAACTTACCCTCGGCAGCCTGGCTAACTTTGGAGGAGAAGTCTCCGTGCATACTGCACCAAGCTCTCCTAAAACGGAATGTACAACAAGGTGCTAGCAGCCAAACTCACATTGGCTGTAATGAAGGACCCAGAACCCTCAGCGGTCCCCAGAAGAGAGAAGGGTGGTTGAAACGCCTGCCTCTTGTAGGGAGCTCAACCCTCGCACTAAGCGGTCGCTTTGCCTCTTCTGTTTCAATTATGAACACACAGCTAGAGAAACGGTTCCTAAAAATCTCAGGAAGATTACACATGCTATGAACAACAGGAAAAGCGTGCTTGTTTCAGGTGTTCGCATCTGACTGATGGTTCAGTTCTACAAATTCATGCCTGCACTGTCTGCTTATGATTCTTACCAGGGAAAAGCATGACTTAGCAAGAACTGGAGGGGCCCGATAGCGTCCCTGCTGTAAAACTAGCGGAGTGTGACAGGAGGCCACCCAAAGCAGCTGGCTGCACACTCAGGCAGCTTAGGACGTTAAGCCGAACGCATCAAGGGAGGAGTTAGGTGTGGAGGGGAGGACTGGGGAGCCGGCTAACTTCCCGACATCATCGTTTTCTGAAACAGAGTATTGTCTCTAGTCTGTGGGAAGACAAGCTGAGGTAAGGGTCTAGGACTCACAGCGCCACGCGGATAACAAAATAGCTTGCTGAAGAGGTTGGAGAGAGGGCGCGGCCGTTAAAAGAGCTTGCAGCTCTTGCCGCGCACCCAGGTTCAGCGCCAAGCGCTCACACGGCAGTTCACAACTGTTTGTGACTGCAGGTCCAGGAGATTGGGTGCCCTCTTCTGACCTTCATGGACTCCTGCACACACAGGTAGTACAAGTAAATTCACATAGGCACACACATAAATCAGGAAGGAAGGAAGAAAGTTTAAGTGGCTCGCTGAAGTCAGAGTTAACAGTTCCACTGCTTACAGTCAAGTCTCTTTTCCAAGAAATGCCTCATGCTTCCTGGGTGACGGTCACTCACCTACGACCACTTTCCCTGCCTGAGGTGACAGGGTTAGGGCGTAAGCTGACCTGGCACAAAGGCTGCTGCTGGGCTGCAGACTCGATAGACTGTTCTTTCTGTCGTCTCCCCCGCGGCAGGAGATGAAGCCCTACTTTCTCTGGGTGAGCTCAGGGCTGCAGGTTCTAAGACACTGGAGGACTTATTTTACCGCATAGGCATTTTAGACTGGGGAAGGACTGGCCTTGGGCTCTTTTCAAAGCTTTATTTTTTACATTGATATCAATAAAACATATTTTTGATAGAAAAATCTCAACTGAGTATTGTCTAACAATATTTTTTTTCCCTCCTTAAAATATGGAAACATCCCTTTTCACCTGTCTCATCACCAGAAGAATGCATCATTTTGGTAGTTCCCTGTTATCTGAATGGGATATGTTCTGAGATCCTGTGCGCATGTCTGAATCCACAGAGAGTAGTGACCCCATACATAACTATGCTATTTTTCTTATATGTATCCATGAAAAAGTTTAATTTATAAATCGGACACAAGAGATTAACAAAAACTTACAAGCAAATAAAGCCATCATTGAACTGAAATAAAGGTTATTGAATTGTTTGTTGCTAGAATTTCCGTGAAGTATTTTTGGATGGAGTAGGGCATGAGTAACTGCCACTGTAAGGGGGGGAAACCAAGGTAAGGTGGGGGAAACAGTGTGACTGGCTGTAAAACACTTAAGAAGCTAAGCTTGGTGGCACAGGCCTTGAGCCAGTACTCAGGAGGCAGAGGCAAGAGGATCACAGTGAGTTCAGACCAGCTTGGTCTACTAGTGAACTCTTGGTGATAATGTGTTTCCATTTCGCTCCGTCCCTCCCTCCTGGTTATGGGAGGCTGTGACTCTGTAGCTAGAAGCCATGAATGATGGGTGAGTGCCATCAGTGACTTCAGTCATGTGATTCTGGGGAGTGCCGGAGCAGAAAGTGGTGGTGAGTACCTTCTGTAGGAGGAGCCTTCAGTTTCCTGACACGGATGGCACCCCTTACTGGTCTCCCTGGGTATTCCTGTTCCCCCAGATCTCTTTTGTGCGCCGTAGCCCCAAAGACCATCCTTTCTACCTAGGCGCTCGCATTTTCCAACATCCTCCCTCTCCAGAGACCTCTGAGCATTGAGACCTAACTGAGCTCCATCTACACACCCCTGTCACAGCTTCTGTTTAACCACGCCAGGCATTGGTTATTTACACAATTTGCTCAAGGTCAGCATCTCTAGCCAGATGTTGAACCAATTGCAAGAGAGGGCCTGTCTTGATTTGTATTTTATCTCTGATTCTGTGAGAGGAGGTGGCGAGGCAGACTTGATGTGGGGAGGTGGGTGTCATGTCGATCTAGTCTATCTGTCTGACTAGATAGGCAGGGCATGATGGATGAGGTAACCAAGGAAACCACTGTTGGAGTGTCGCCCGGGGGTTAAAATGCTGCTTTGTGGTTAGCATCTTGAGGTGAAGTAGGTTCTTGCCACCATCTCAGAAATGGAACGGCAGGGCGCTTTCTTTGTATCCCACCAGCAAACCCCCCAATACCCAGGGAAGTAAAATCCAGAGCATGCAAGGTACAGAGGGGTGAACTAAAGGTGGCATCCTGGGGGCGGAGCTTAGCAATGACATCACAGGAGGGAGAGGCCCATAAGAAACTTCTTAGAAATCTACACTGTAGAACCCAATGGGCTGCCGCACTCACCTGGGGTGTTCATATTGGATTGCAGTTTGCCTTGCTAAATCAGCTTTTGCTTAAACCATCTGTGTCTCTCTCGGCGGAATCCGTTCTCTGAGAAGACAAGGACCCAGGCGAGGACTTCACCAGGGCCTATGCTGTGCTTGCAGACTGCGCACGCCTCTCCTGTAACTATTATCACTAACAAACCGCCACACATTGGCAAGAGCAGCCATTTCTTCTGCTGCAGCTCCCCGATTCCACCCCTTTCCTACACAGCCATTCCTTGAAGAACCCAGCCGGCACTCACAAGGTGCTCTGCTTCAAGAACCAACACTACAGACCATCTACCGTGGAGAGAAAACATCGCAGTGCCTCTGACCCCATCCTTTATGGTGGTCTCCAAGGAGACGCTGCATCGGTTATATTCCTGCAGTGAGTTCGCTCTGTACAGTTTCAAGGCAGCTAGGATAGCATCCACCGGCACAACCCGCTCACCTCCTTCAAGGTAACCCCAACATCAACTTTCCAGGGAGCCCTCTCTCACATCTCTGGTTACAGTTTTAATGTCTGACCCTCCTTGTGCACGTTACTGTCTGCCTTAGTTAACACTGAAGACTTCAACACTAACCGTTTTATGAGGTTTACTGTATGTCTTCCCCTACTGAGAAGGCTTTGAAAAGGCACAGTTTTGGTTCTCTTGCTCACAATCCCCACAACCCAAGAGTCTAGAACAGCACTCAGCACATACCGGCTCCTCGATAAAAGTCCACTACTGGACAGAGTTATAACTCAGTTCTGTCAGTTTTGGTGTGACCCGTTCTCTTCTGCCCCTTACCTTCCTGCTCAGCTTTCAGTAAAACAAGACATAACTGTTCTTAGTAAAACAGAGGATGCGCCTTTTATGATCAAATCAGTTCATCTTTTAAACACACTCGTTCTCACCACTGACTGACTCAAAGTCTATGCCCAGCAGTAACCAGTGTTACAAACGCGAGTGAAACACGGTACCTTGCTGGATGAATTTACGGGAAGCTCACAGTATTTCTCTTTCAGTAGACCCTTCAAATGTTGTGTGAAAGAGTATCGCCATATTAAAGAATCGGAGAGTCAAGGTTAGACTTGCTATCTAACAGGTTAGATAGCAAGGTTCAGAAAACTGTATTTTCCTCAGTCAGCACAGGGACTTGGAAGAAAGCCCAGCAGAGGTTTAGGGAGGATGATGTGTGTGTGTGTGTGTGTGTGTGTGTGTGTGTGTGTGTGTGTGTGTGCGTGCATGTGGATATGTGTGTGTGTATGCTCTTCTCGATGCTAGTAAGAGTGGCTCAGTCTCTAGTCCTCACATCACAGCAAATCCCAGAAGATAAAGGACGGCACTCGCTCTGAGCTTCTCTTGGCCTTCACACCTGAGCTGGGACAGCTGAGTGGCATCAGATAGACTTAACATTTCATGATCCGGTGATCAAAAAGTGGCTAAACACATGAGCATGTGTGTGCACTCACATACAAACCTTAACACTTGCCCCTCTGCTAACCAGGCCAGGCCAAGCTGAAACATTCTACAACCCGTGAGTCTCACAAATAGATAATCACATACTTAAAACTACCCACCATTGCTGGACCTGGGAATGTACTAACCTCACTAATGGCAAGTGCAAAAGAAACCACCTTCTGTCTTTTCTACATGGATGTAACTTCTGGTCATTCAAGCTTAACCACGCACGATTGCAGAGTTTATTAGCAGGAGCTGCTTAGCGGACACGGGGCCAGCAAGCACAGCCTCTGTGGCGAGCTGCATAGATGAGCTAGGCAGAGGTGACATTAGAACTATGCATTCACCATGCATAACCAGCAAACACCTTAGATTTATGAGGCAGGCACAGCACATTCCGAAGCACAAATAAAACCATGATGCAAATGACTGGAAGTGACGGCCTCATTCTTCCACCTTGAGGCTATGTCTGAGCACTCCGATATGTTTACTCTCAAAGTCTCACGAATCCAGACTTTGAGCATGGGCTGGAACAGAGTGATTATAGCTAAAGAATGCCAGAGGAAAAATATGAAATTCATGTGAGCAATTTTGTCAAAGGAGAGAGAGCTATACAGGCAAGGGTGTGGTGTGGGGGATAGTGACTCTATTTGAATAATGGGGCATGAATTTGCCAATATTCTCATGCCTCTGGGGATATGTGACAGTATATGAAATGATAGAGAACATCATTCTAATTTTCCAAGCCAATTGCTTGCTTTTTTTTAAAGGGTAGCATGATCCATCATGATAAAATTATGTAAAATGAAGATTTGATTGTGTTCACAGAGAAACCAATGATAACAAAAGGATTGTATACAGAAGCCCAGCACCAAACAGGAGTGAGCATGTGTCGTAGATTAAGAGTGAGTTGGATCATTTTTCAAAACCTTAGCACCTGTATTTTAAGTGTGATATTACACTCAAACACAACAACCTGATACTTGCTGTATTCCTTATTAGTTTACAAAGATTCTGGTGTGTTTAAAGAATGTTTATGTAAATGAGACTTGTCCTTAGTAACTGGAGTGACGGGGAGGGGATTATGAGCCCCCACCCTTAGGTGAGGCACTGTTGGCAGTTGCTGGCTTCTGAGGAAGGAAGCGTTGGTTTTCTTTAAGGGTGTGGTCCTTGGGAGGTCAACCATGTTCTATTGGATGGCCCCACACCTGCATGTTTACAGACAGCATAAATTGGACTGGTGAGTTTTCTAAATGTGTGTGTGTGTGTGTGTGTGTGTGTGTGTGTGTTTCAAAGGACATTTGAATGGTGGTGGAAGCTGGATCTGGAAGAACAGTTAGGGGGTAAATGAGATCAAACTACATTGCATACATGCTTGAAATCCTCAAAAGATTCATAGAAATATTTTATTTAAAAAAGTCAGAATGAACATTATTCCTAGCTAAAAGTGTAAACCGTGCCCCATAACACACCTAAGAATCATGTTTTTGTTTTGTTTTTGTTTTCCCCAAAGAGATGCTCTGCGGAATTCCATCACCAGCATTTCTTGAAAGCTGTGTGTACATGTGCCTGGGTAACAGGGCAGACTAAACACCAGATGGGATGGAAGGCTGAGGGTGTCTGTCAGCTGGTAGACCAGAGAGATAACTGCTTTCCTCAGAAACCACGCTCTTTACCTTCAAAAGGTACAGGCTAGAAAAGGTTCTAGCAGGAAAACATTTAATCTACAAGAAGGGTAGGAGCTATCTTCATGACAAGGTTGGCTTCAGAGGTGGTTATCATGGTGGTTTGGGCCTATCACCCAAATGGCTCAGGAATGTGAAGGGGGCTTGATGATTACTGGGGAGAGCACAGGTGCTCACCTGGATGCTGCAGGTGGGCTGCTGGCTAGTTTTATGTCAACTTGACACAAGCTAGAGTCATCAGGAAGGAGGGACCCTCAACTGAGAAAATTCCCCCATGAGATCTGACCGTGGGGCATTTTCTCAATTAATAATTGATGGGGGAGGGCCCATCCCCTTGTGGGTGGTGCCGTCCCTGCGCTGCTGGTCCTGGCTTCTATAAGAAAGCAGACTGAGCAAGCCACGAGGAGCGAGCCAGTAAGCAGCTCCCTCCATGGCCTCTACATCAGCTCCTGTCTCCAGGTCCCTGCCCTGCTAAGTTCCTGTCCTGACTTCCTTCAGTGATGGAAGTGTAAGCTGAATAAACCCTTTCTTTCCAGGCTGCTTTGGTCGTGGTGTTTCAACCCAACAATAACAAGCGTAACTGGGACACCAGGGAAGTACAAAGAGAAAGTGAAGATTTCCCTCCCAACTCTCCAAAGCCCTCCTTCCTTAGACTCCCTCACAAGACACAGCTGTGACAGCTAGATATGGGGGCAATTTTTATCAGTCAGAGATGACAGAGGAGGTAGAATGACAATAAACCAGTTTCTTCACAGATTGAGGAGACGGAATTATAAAATGCCCGCAGGATGAAGCATGCAGGAGCTCTCTGAATGCAGCGGCTCGTGATTAAGTATGAAGCTGACTCCTAGGCAGGGAACATCAGGAAAAGAGGTCTCACCTGACACCAGGATGGGACAGTGGGGTCCCTTCAGGCCAGCAGGCAGGATGGAAAAACTCAGAAGCGTGTCCTCATGTAGCCCTTAGGAGAAGATGGCCAAACACCCAAAAATGCAAAACGCACTTGGGCACTGAGTTGAGAAAAAGCCCCTAAAACTTGGGAACGTAAGACAGAGGGAGGGTGAGTCGCTGGCCCTCACTCCTCCGAGGGCTCCTTTCTCTTTTCCCACAGCTTCCATCATTCACGACAAATCTCCAGGCTGTGCCTCTCACACAGGCTCACCTGGGAAGTCAGGGCTGATAGCTGAGGTTGGGTCTATCTGCTAGTCCTGGATCAGAACCCGCTCCAGCTTTGGAGCAGCGCATCCCCTCCCCCATCGCTCCTGAGCAAAACAGTGTTTAGCTTCTAGAAATGGGGACATTTTAAATAACCCCTCCTTCAAAGGAAGTCACAGCATCATATAAGTCAAAGTTCACTCGGGTAGTGTTCATGGCCCGAGGAATAAATAACGTTGGCATAAACAAGAAGTCTGGCCAAAGCTAACAGGAGAGACTGTAGGCAGAGCTTTGAATGGGTTTCCTTTCTCCTTGGGTGCTGGGACTGAGCCCTGGGCCTGGGCATGCTCAGTGGGTGCTAGGACTGAGCCCTGGGCCTGGGCATGCTGAATGGGTGCTGGGACTGAGCCCTGGGGCTTGGGCACGCTAAACACAAGGTCATCCCATCCCTTAGCCCCACACCCGCATCCTCAGCCTGGTGCTGTGTTCAAAGCTCTTCCTGCTGGGGCCTGAGAACATCTGGAGAATCAGGTCCTCCTGTAGGTAGGGGAGCCTGTTTTGGTGTCCATCTGCCATATCTTCTGTGTTGAGGTCAAACGCGACCAGGAAATGGCCCATGGGAATCTCTGCTAACTCGTGTCCCCACAGTGGGAGCAGGAAGCGATCACAGTCGCCCAGCGGCCACAGCCAAGCGTCCAGGCTTTTTATAAAGGGAAAAAGGACTGTTTATGCAGTGCCTTAGGGTAAGTGGAGGAGGGCGCTCAAGGCTTGACCAAGCCAAGTCTCTCTGGCTGCCCCTGAGAAAGCCGGCCACACAGCCCATTCCCAGGTTCACCAGGAGCCCTCATAGGCAGCTTGAGAAGGATCCGCCAGAAGAATCCTCAGGACTGGAGAGATGGCTCAGCAGTTAGGAGTGAACACGGCTCCTGGGAGGATTCTATTTCACTTCAGGTGCCCACACTGGGTGGCTTCATAACCCCCTGTGACTCAGATCAGGGGGCGGGGTATGACACCTGTGGCCCTGGAGGGCCGCTGCACGCATGAACACACAACCACACACAAACACTGAATTTAAAAAAAAAATCTTAAAAAGGAAAGTCTAGTAATTATAAAAAAAAGAAAAATATTTCAAATTTATTACTCATGCTCCTGTTGATTCAGAATAATTTCCTGTTTCTCTTTGGCTAACAGGTGCACTTGGCTATTCTAACGGGCCATCTTGTAATGGCTGATCCTGGTGTGCACCACATCCGGAATCAACTGGGCGCCGGCGAGGGATTTTCTGGGTCACACCTTCTGGCAGCAGCCCATGTGAAGGACACGGGAAAAGGAAGCATTTGCTTGTCCTGACTCTCCAGGGCAGTTTCATCTATCCTGTTGCTGAGGTTTCCCTCCATTATGTGAGAACCTACTTCATCCGGATTCCTACACGGAATCAGCAACTCTTCAGAAACACCTGACTGGGACTGCTGAGACAGACAGCCCGAGGACAAACAACCACTGTATTCTCGGCCTGCCTGCCAGGAGATAGCCGTGTTGGACTAGCTGGATCACAGGCTTTAAGCCGCGCTAATAAATCATATATATATATGGGATCTATCTATCTATGTGCATATGGGATCTATCTGTCTGTCTGTCTATATCTACCTACCTACCTATCATCCATCTATCTATCTATCTATCTATCTATCTATCTATCTATCTATCTATCTATCTATCATCTATCTATCATCTATCTCTATCATCTATCTATCACCTATCTATATCTATCCATCTACATCCATCCATCTATCTGTCTGTCTGTCTGTCTATCTATCTATCTATCTATCTATCTATCTATCTATCTTTCTATCTATCTTTCTATCTATCTTTCTATCATCTATCTACCCACATACATCTGCCAACAGCTGGAAAAGAGGTGATTTCCACTCTCCTGTCCCCTTGTCCCCCTCGCTCTGCTCTGAACCCCTTTCTCCCAGCAAGCCCTATTCTCATGTCCTTTTTACATGACCCTCTTGAGCTTGCGAGGGTTATTCGTGTGAACGTGGAGGTTCTTTGATGGATGATGAGCGACGTGCCCGTGTCTACACCACTGAGGAAGTCGCTCCCCCTCCTCCAGCAGCCATGAACTACTAACAACTCTTATTGTTGGATTATTTGAGGTGGGAACACCCACCTGGGTCACACCTTCCGGTGGCAGTCCACCTAAAAGGGCATGGAAAAGGAAGCGTTTGCTTGCACACAAATACATATTGGACTTTTTTTATATTTTTATATAATTTTAATTTATCCATATGAATTTATTAATTATACCATTTATATATAAAATGAACATATATGTATCATATATTATATATATAATCAGTCTATCAGTTATTTCCTTTAGAGAGCCCTAATATACATCTCTTGCTTAAAATACATATAAGCCTAGACTTGGGCCCAAGCAGTACCAAGAGTGTGAAAATGGCTTTGAAACTGGGAGTAGTGACTTTTCACTACTGACCAGACCCCTACAAAGCCCCGGCTAGGAAACAGGGGTGCACACACGCTAATATTTAATCCTCATGAACACCCCTGAAGTTGGCACTACAATCACCCAAGAGAAAGAAGAGGAAGCACAGAGATCCAGTGGGCTATCCAAGATGGCCCAGCTCCTACCACTGGCGGTCAGGAAGAAAGTGCAGAGGAGACAACAGCAGAACATCCGCCCCCACAAGTGTATCACGGTGCATGCTGACAAAGGCAACACAGGACAAGAAGTGTGCATGGAGGGCAGAGCTGGGCTCTCTGAAGGCCGGCGAGCCTATGACATCCGATGGTTCCACAAAGCAGCAGCATGTAATAAGAGGTGTCATCTTCTGCTTCTCTCCCCGTACAATGTGTGTGTGTGTGTGTATGTGTGTGCATGTGTGTGAGTATGCGTGTGTATGAGTGCATGTGTGAGTGTTTTCTACACTGAAGACAACCTGGGTCCAGCTCGGCAGGCTTTCACGGCCCTTCAGTCAAGCCTTTTGAAGCTATTGCTTCGCTCTCTAGTGCCTATGTTTTAATCATGGTTCCGTGTTTGACTAGATTGCAGCTCCTGGACTAACTACATTATCCTGAAATGAGGCCATTGGTCTTTCTCTTCTAAAGTATTTACTCTATAATCAGTTCAATTGTTTTTAGATTAAGCCTCATCGCTAGCTGGGTGCATGGTCTCCATGGGCCGATGAGCTTCCTCAAAGAACCCATTCTTTGAGGAAACCATTCAGAGGCAGAAGTTCAATGCTAGTGCTTTCTCACGTACAATAAGGGTTCAAAGTGTCAAAGCAAGCCACAGAGCAACGACTTGAACCGGGGCTGTCTCTCTGTAGAGAGGAGAGCCCTTTTAGCCATGCCAGAAGCTTGAACAGAGCAAGCCCATGGGGTTCACTCACTGGGTGAATTATCAGACAATCAACCAGCCAACCTGAGTGGATGTCCAGCCAGAGGCTAAGCGCCTTGCCCAAGGTCACTGCCCGGATATAACGGCTCTGGGGCTTCACCCAGGCTTTCCTGCCACATTCTGTGACTACTGTTTGGTTGGCACTTGCTAAGCACCCATTGAATGGTTGCTGGCAGCTGCCTTGTGTATGACTCTTCTCTCTCCAACCATGTTGCCTCCTTTGGGTGGCAAACTTGCCCTCCCTCTCCCGAGCTTCCTTGGTAACAGGAATAATTTATTATTCACAGTTATTGGTTCAGTTTGAAAGTATAGAACATATCGATTCCAGCCCCCGGTTGCCCTTTCTGGCTCACACCTGCGCCCTGCTTTCATTTTCACAGTGCTCCCTTTGTTCTAAGTGTCTCCCATTTGGATGATAAATTCTACATCGTGTTTATCACATAGACAAGCCCTCAGCTTGGCCTGCACAGCTATGCTCTGTTAGCTATAGCAGAGCAGCTGCCGTTGGGTAACAATGGCCCTGGCAGCCATCAGTGCCGATGCCCAGAGCCGGAACACAGAGAACTTTCTCATGAAGCACACTACCCATGATTCCTCTTCTCCAGGCTCTTGGCTCTACCACCCCCCAGGCTCTGCCTTCTGTCAGAATCTTGCTCCCCCAGCTGTTCTTGCCAGCTGCATCCCACATCCTCAGGCCCATGGGCAGAAATGGGGTCAGGAAGAGATTTTTGTAAAAGCCAGGGAACTAGATGGCAACATCCCTCCTCCTATCCTGACGATATTCTAGGTCCAAGTCCTTTTCAATGAGCGATGAACA
Source organism: Microtus ochrogaster (assembly GCF_000317375.1). Classification (NCBI taxonomy): domain Eukaryota; kingdom Metazoa; phylum Chordata; class Mammalia; order Rodentia; family Cricetidae; genus Microtus; species Microtus ochrogaster. The sequence continues at coordinate 957,462 of NW_004949127.1, read as the reverse complement.
CCCTCTGTACAGAGGAGAATGGGGTGGGATCAACCTTTTGGGGCTAGGCACTTACTTCTGACCTTTGTGGTGTTTGTGAATTTACATGTACAATGACTCCACACTTGAGGTTAAACATACCTTAGCAGGTGAAAATGTGTGGTAGTTATGATTCTCTAAGGTCACACAACACTGTGAGCTCAGGAAGAACCATCTCAAGTCGTGAATCAGGACGGATAACATGGGAAGCAGCAACAACAACAAAAACAGCAGCAGCAACAACAAAAACAACTCCCAAACACACTAAATGTACTGAAGTGTCTGATGGTCGGGCTCCACCAGACATTATTTTGAGGAGTCCATAGAAAAGCTGGCCCACTGTTTGAATGGATGTCCTTGGGAGGAAAGAGCCTCTCAGGTGGTCACCTGTAAGAGGCCTTGAATCAGCACAGCCAGGCCCGGTCCTGAGCCACGCACAGGGCTGCACAGGGTTCTTGTTCAGTAGCGCCACTGTGTGGCACGAGGAGCAAATGCAGCCTAGATGTGTAAAATCTCAGAGGAGGGAACTGGAAAAGCCCTTCCCGAATAAGAGAGTGACAGGTACTTGCCCACTTGGGCGGCTCAGGCCTTTAATCTCAGCACTGGGTCATGGGCACTTTACTTGTAAGATAGTCGTGGGACTGGGGGCTAACTTACTGAGCTAAGAGACAACTCACATATAAGGGGGTTGGCTATCTCTTCCAGACAGAGACACTGGCTTGCCTGCTAATACCGTGAATGGGATTTCTGAGGACTTAACTGAAACAAGAAGGGGCAGCTTTCTTTGTGCCCAGCATGCGGCATGCCTCTTCAATGAGCACCCGCCAAAAGTTTCACAGAGGGAGGTTTCCTATTAAGATTCTAGCTCAATATACGTGCGGTGTTTTGCTTCAGGATTATTACGTTTATTCTATTAGAATCTCTACTATGCAGCAAAGCATTGGTGCTGATTCACCCTGTAATAAATTACAGCCCGCAGTCCACAGCCATTTTTCCAATAAAGGTGCCAGAGATAACAAAAAGACCAGCGCTATCAGAGGCAATAGCGGCTCCATCTCTTTGTGTCTGTCTTTTCCTTAGGATTTTATTGCATCCATCATAAAACGGTGAGTTTCCAGTAAAGACAGAGCCATGTCATGCCACAGCCCCCGTCTCCTATCCCCGTTCCCTGCTGGTTCCATGTCAATATTTACACATCACCACGCACGCCCTGCACACCCTGCTGTTTACCTGAGATGGCCTTCAGAGTGAGCCCTCAAGCTCTCATCAAACGCGGCTCTGCACCGTAGTTCCCTCTTTCCCATAATTCATGCCACCTCTGATAACGTTTCCATTTCAACAGGAAAAGCTACTTTCCAAAGTCAAAACGCCAGTCTCCGTTTTGAAAAGAGAACCAACTGACCATCTAAGGTGCCACGCGGAGCCATGAGAATACTGACCAAAGTTGCTAGTTCCTTTGCTGTCCGTTGCTGTCTCTTGCTTGACCTTCAGGATCTCTCAGGAGGCGACTCTGGCCCTGACCTTAAGGGACTCTCATGAAACTGCCTGAGCGGAGCTGGAGAGAGGCCACCACCTGCTGCGCAGCTCCCTTTCCAGAGAATGAGGAAGCTCAGAGGATGGGCAAGAAGAGGCTGCCAGCTTCCCAAGTCTGAGGATGCCTGAGTCCCTGTCCCCACAGTGCTCCTTTCCCCAGTGACAGGCTATTATGTTTGTCTGCTTTCTTTATCACTCCACAGCTAAGTGGCCCCCAGGTTTAATTTTCTTTATTGAATTTTAAAAATATATTTTTTTGAGATTATAATTACATCATTTCCCTCCTCCTTTCTTCCTTCAACTTCTACTCTCATTCAAACTCATGACCTCTTTCCTTATTGTTATATATCAATATATATATTTCTAATATATAGATGCAACCTGCTCAACCCATATGGTATTACTTGTAACGTACATGCTTTCAGGGCTCACTCTTAATTTTTAAGACAGGGTCTCAGTGCAGCCCTGACTGGCCTGGACCTTTCTGTATAAACTAAGCTGGCCTCAAACCCAGAGCTATCCGCCTACCTGTCTCCGTCTCCTGAGTGCTGGGATTGAAGGTGTGTGCCGCCAAAGCTGCCCTGCCACCACCACCACCCCTTTATAATCAATTTGACATCAGAAAACATTTATTATGCTGTTTTTCTTTTTTTCTCACCGCTGTAATTGGCCCCGCCTTCACTTATAGGTGGCAGCTGGCAGGCCTTCAGCTCCAGCAAGTGAATGCGCCTGGGTCTCCCCTCCACTAGTTTACTCCTCCCCAAACCAGCATCTTCCAGCTCCAGAGCAGTCGGCAACATCTCACCACTGTTCTCAAGGTCAGGGAGACCATCAGTGGCTTTCCGACCTGGTCCAGCTGCCTTTTCGAAAGCATTTGACCCTCTCTCAGTTTACTCCTGCCCCAGCCATAGAGGGCCAGACTCCCCTAGGCAGCCATAGAGGGCCAGACTCCCCTAGGCAGCCATAGAGGGCCAGACTCTCCTAGGTAGGCCCTGAGCCCTCCACCCCACCCTCACCGGGTCTCCACTGATACCTCAGTGCCCCTGTCCCTACACTAACCCTTAAGGATGCCTGCAACAATGGCAGATGTCACTGAGCATGCTCTGGGTGTCAAATACCACCTTGAGCCCTTTTCCTGACACTGTTCTCTCTCTCTCTCTCTCTCTCTCTCTCTCTCTCTCTCTCTCTCTCTCTCTCTCTCTCTCTGAATACCAGGAACAACGAAAGGCTTTAATGCACTCTGTGACTTGCTCACCAACAAGACCCATTTAGCCCGAGGCCTGCACTCAGCACCCGATGCTCCTACACACCTGGAGCACAGCATCCGTTCCCCTCCAGTTCTCCCTCACTCTGTGCAGCCCCTGCTGTGCCTCCAACTGCTACACCAATGCTCACAGACCCACTACAGGGCTACCGACACAGGGGCCTTCATGGAACCGTGAACCCCACAGCAGGGGTGGTTGGTGTGCATCTGTCTCCAGCACGGTGCTGACGTGCAGGGCGTGCAACTGTTATTTTGCTATTTAATCTGAATTTACACATCCAAGAGATGCAATAGAGTTCCATCCAGCTCTGACCCCGAGAGCTGAACCCCACAGAGATCTCAGGGCTCTTTTCCTAGAAAGAGCAACTCCATCTTGTCCACTGGGTCTCAGGGAAGCTATATCTCCATTTGGGCCTCCAGCCTACTCCACAAATTAATATTTGCAATATAGGAGCCTGGTGTTATAATATTTATGGCAACCATCTGCAAATCAATCAGCCAAACACACAAGCAGAAGCCGCCCACGTCCTTGACATCATTGCTTAATCTGAAATGCTTCTTGGAAGACAAGAAAGCATTCACAAAAGGAAACAGTAGTGACTGTCCATAGCGAGAAAGGCTTACAGCAAAATGTCCAGCAGATTCACACAGTGCTCCCATACCAGGGCAGGAACAGTGTCTACCAAGATCCTCTCTCAAGTCCTATATGCAGCAAGCCAGAGTAGTCCTCAGGGTACCAAGGGAGAAAGGAGGGTCCGAGAAGAGGCAGGAGAGTGGGAGGAAAAAGGAGAGGGAGAAGAGGAGGAGGTAAAAGGAGAGGAAGAGAAGGGGAGAAAAAGGGGAGGGAGGAGCGGGAGGACGAGGACATAGGGAGGGAAGAGGAAGGAAAAAGAGGGATAAGGGAGGAGGACATAGGCTGGGAGGAGGGATAAGGGTTACCCTGAATCTCTTGATACCTAGAAGAGGGGAGTCATCAACAATGCAAGGGAGAAGCGACATTACTAATTTCTGGAAACTTTCATCTGAACTGAGTCCTTCAGAGCACCTGGAGACGTGCTGCCTTTGTGGGGGAGAAACGTGATGTTCTCTTCACGTCTCTTGCATCTATACAACCAAACAACAAAGGGTACAGGAACCAGAAGTACTGAAACTTTTAGACACCCCTGAACAAGAACCCCCCCCCTTCCAATTAGATAAATAAACAGCACCTGGATTTCAGGTGTCCACATGGAATTTCCAGAGTCATTCCATGTGACAAGTATCAACTGAAGCTGATGTCAGAGCTTAACCAAGAGGAGAGAAGTGTACCATTGATGGGGCACACTGGGGGTGAGCTGGGCTGTGTCCCAGGGCTTGCTCTCCTTTGGAGTTCAGCTAAGGGTGGCCAAACCAGATTTCCCAGGGTCACTCAAATCAAGAAGGTGGCCCAATAGCAGGGCCAATCTGTGGCTATAGCTCCAGCCCCAAGTCTGGTCCTGAGGAGACCCAAGGACTATGGAGCAGTATCTCTCACACAGCTCAGGCCTGGATACAGCTCATCCCAGCCCACCACACAGAACACCTCAGCTACTGACAATCCATCACATAAAGAACACATAGCCCAAATTTTCCACTCCTCCCACACAGCTTGGCTGGCCTGGCTAGCAACGGGTTTTATTTTTACAAAGATTATCGTTCTGCAGCATTACCTCCTGGCCAGGGGGCTCAGAGGCAGCTGGAAATGAGAGCCAGCTGGGAGCTAGGCAGAGCAGTGGCCAGAACCTCCTGCACTGGGAAGGAGGAGAGCGCTGGCCAAAGGCCATGCTGCTGCTGTTGACTATTCTGGGAAAGACAGATGACAACAGGAGGGGGAGGAACCCCATTCATCCCAGGGGCAATGCACACTGACCTCTGGCTGGGGAGCGCCTGAGGTTCCTGGTGCAGCTGGCTATCCTAACCAACAAACGCGGAGAAAGAGCCCGAAACATCGGTGAAATTCCAATATCCAGAGAACCGTCTGTTTCTCTCAAGTCCACAGAGCGTGAGCTTTATGCCGAGCCTAAGTTCTCACAGGGGGTGGGGCTGGACTCCGTCCTGGGACGACACCTCCCTTGGCCTCAGCAGCACCTCAGGTCAAACGGGTCGTGATGCCCTGCAAAGCCTTCTCTCGCGAATATGAAAACCATCGCTCTTTCTCCCCCTGCTTGACTTATTTCTTGACCAGCTTGGTACTTTTTTTCAAAGATACTGCAGAGATAAGCCCGGGGTGAGGTCAGGGCTCATCAACATAAATCTCAGTTAGCAGGAACGCATGCGCAGAGCAGTCCCTTTATAGCTGGAGGCCTGGTGCCTGGCTCTCCTTCCTCCTGGGAGCTGCGAAAAGTTTGAACAGATGTTCACATTCAGGGGAGGGATGCGTTACTGTTGCTCTGTTTACTTCCTGCAGCAGGATCCGTTCTCATTGCCTTCTGAGCGGGATGGAACAAATCTCCCAGACTTACTGCTACCTGGGGGAGGGGAGGCCCGGGATCCCGGCTCTCACGGAGCGTGCTGAGTTAGGAACAGACTGTGGGGTGCCCCGATTGCACTTAGCACTGCCTTCTAGTTTCCAAAATTAGGTCAGCGAGTTTGCTACAGCAGTAGCCTTGTCTCGGGGTCATCATTGAGGCAGGTGGTCAGCTCGCACAGGAGTCCCGTCCTTCAGGTGCCCCGGTTTAGAACAAGGGCACGTGGAAGCCACCGTAGAGGACCTTTCTCTGACACTGGGATCCTGTGACATTGATTCTCCAGTATTTACACTAGGGATTGAATGGTGTTTGTTTTGGGCGTTATAATAAAAACTCCCCCCCCCCAATCACCTGGATGAAAATACATTAAACAAATCTCCCAATCACAAATATTGATTGAGAACTTAAAGTGATCCAATAGACTATAAAACACACCTTGCTCTTTAGACTTTATGGTTTAGTCAGAAGTGATAGAGGTATTTACAGATATTGGCGGAGTAGGGACTTACCTAAGTTGTTCCACAGAGGTCCCCCCCCTCGTGTGTGTGTGTGTGTGTGTGTGTGTACACATGTGTGTATACAAGGCAGATGATAACCCCAGGCATCATTCTTCAGGAGCCGTCTACCTCGTTTAATGATATAGTCTCTCACTGTATACTATGAGCCAAATTAGTATTTTCTTAGGTTGTGTGTCAGGTGTTTTGTGACAATAACAAAAAGTCACCAACCCCAGAAATGCATGTGTGTGTGTGTGTGTGTGCGCGCCCTCTTCCCCTATGACCTTAACTTGTGTCAAATTGACAAAACCCAAACCCAGTCTGAAAGACCTTCACTCCGAAGGGGTGCTGGATAGGGGTGCTACTAGCTGGGATGGGGACTTGGAAGAAGGGCTTCGGGGCTGACTTTGAAAGGATCACTTCGGGCATGTTAATATCATCAGCCGCCGCTAGGGAGCGCTCCACCGTGGCGGCAGGTGCTTCTATGCGACATTCTGTCCAGGCCCCACGGTTCATACCACTGTGCGAGGAGGCAGATGTTAAGAGAAACTGAGAAATGTCACTAAGCCAGCCAGTAAGTGGCCGCACCATGATTTAAGGCCAACTTGTTCTGATCAGTGAATCACCCCAAACAGAGCCCGCCTCCTGCAGGAAGACTGGTTTGTGGAGGGAGGGGCCGAGCATTGGCAAGTGAGAACTGTGAAGCTTGGCTTAAGAAGCTCTTAGCTGTGTAGAGAGGTGAGCAAGGTTGTATCCTGTATACCGGCCTGGTGCCCATGTTAAACAACAAGGCAGCAAATGCAATCTCTTAACACAGTCTTCTATGTACAGCTCCGAGTACACAAAACGTACCCGCCACCCCCAGAGGAGAGCCACAGCAAATCCTAGTCCCAGGCTGGGCAAGAGAGAAGACACATTTCTGCCCTTTCCTATCAGGACACTGGTGTGGATCCAAGGAGCACCAGAGACGTTTGCTGCCCTCACAGTTGCTACATTGTACCGAAGGGGACAACATTCTGGAAGTGGGTCACTGCAAAAGGTCAGTGGCTGTCCTTGGCAGTGAAAGCTACGGGGCCTTCAGCTCTTCTCAACGCCCAACATGGACAATAAGCCAGAGGGCACCAAGAACTGGTGAAGCTTTAGGATTACCGATACCTTTAAAGGGTAAGCTTGGGTAAACATTTATTTTTCCAGTAAAAAGATACTTCTAGAATCTTCATTTATGTCCAGAATGAGATTTGATTAGAGCGCTCATCGGGGCTGTTGTCATGGAGAGAGAGAAAGGGTGAGGGTATGAGTTGTGGGGAAGCTCGTGACAAGGAATTGGGCACGAGGAGAAAGTTTTTTCTAAATCCAACCTACTACATAGGATAAAATACCAGCTCAGAGCTCAGGAGGCTCAACACAGAGAAGGTTAGGAATACAGGGAACTCTCACCCGGAAGTTCCCCGGGGCACACTGGAAACACCCTCTTCCCTCAGTGCCAGACTGAACCACACTGGCGCTGTTGGGCCATTTCAGCACCAGCCCGAGGCTAGTGTCTGACCACGGTCCCCCATGCCCTGGGGCCCCTCATCCCTGCAGCACACACAAACCTCATTTTCCGAGCAGTTCCCACAGAGTTCATACCCTCAGTCACCAAAGTCACCTGATTCTCACCCAAGGAGCTGCTCCAACGCCTCATGCACACAGCACAGCACCCCAAAGATTGCACTTCAAGTGCTCTTTCTGGTCTCCCCGACCCCATTGAATATCTTCTGATTTTCAGTTAGTTTGGATTTTAGTAAAAGCTGCTTTTCAGACAAATTATAGCATATTCTCAAAGATGTTCTTCAGTTTCTTTGGAGGGGAATTGGTCATTTCTGTTTACAACACAAGAGAAACTTTAGAAGTCTGTCAGGAGGAAAAGAAGCTATGGTTGGACCCCTAACCCAAACTTCCAAACTGTGAGTGAAATTTTCTATGTGTATAAACTTACACATTTTTTAAAATTGAAAACATGCAATATATTCTGATAAAGGTTTCCCCTCCCTCAATCCCTCCCCTCCCATGTTCCCCTCACTTACTCAATCACCCATATGCACACCCTTTCTCTCTCTCTCCCTTCTCTCTCTCTCTAGGATACAAATGGGCATATATATGATGATGTTGATGAAGATGATAAAATAAGATAAAATAAAAACAGACTTGCAGCTTCCTAGAGTCCATCCTGGATGCCCAACAGATGGTCCTCATTGATCTCCCTCTGCAGAAAGAAAGCTACTCATAACACCTGACCTATATGATTTTACGAGTACAGTGTCTTGGTTATTTTCAGCACAGTGGAAGGTCATATCTTTCTTCCCTTGGAAAATCACCCAGGCAAACTCTGTTGGAATTGTCGCCATTCACTCTGACCACACTTCACAAAACAAAAACAGTCAGCCAGGTTAGCAGGGGATGCCCGCGCTCCGCCCCCTCTCTGTTTGTTGAGATACTTTGAATACCATCTGCACTGGACTCTTTCTTCTGCCTGGTTGTATGAAGGACGGAAAACCATGTCCTAATTTGAATTCTAACAAATGACTTGAAGAAAAGTGTGTCCCTGTTTGTTTACATATATAAATTTAGAAGCACTGTGAAATCTCAGACAAAATTAGCCAGGGTGGGTGGCAGAAGAGGATTCAGATAACCCAGTTAAGAAAGCCTGAGCCACCTCCATTCCCAGGGCTTTGCAGAGTGCTGGCTGAAGGACGCTGTCACCATGGACAGGGACCCGCTGGTCCAGGAACAGCCCTCAACCAGGAGCAAAGGCCACCAACAGACTCTGTCCTTGTCATTGAGCATGAAGGACACAGAGTCCCGCAGTTCTGGAAGGTTCCTAACATCACTATTGCTAAGGAAATGCATCCCTTGCAGCCATAGACTTCGAGAGAACAGCCCCGGGTTTGAAGACCCTGCTGTGTGCTCCTGTACCCTCCCACAGGGCAGCACCTACCATCTCCCTTGTGCAGATACTAGACCTCGGAAGAGTCAAAGGCACAGAGGTTGGTTCCTCTTTGGAGATGCTCTGTTCATCATCACCTCAAAACAGCCGAATGTTGTTTGGGGTAAAGAATAATGCCGGGCACTGGGAGATCACCTCCTCAAAGACCTGAAGTTGACATTATCATCTGTAGCCCAGGTCAGTGGAAATACCATTTTCATTTCTGCATATTTCCCCATTATCCAAGGTTTCCTAACAAACATGCTTTTATTCCCTGGCAACAACAAGTTACACAGAGCAATGATTAAAAATGACAGGTCCTGTGTGCAAACCCTCTGTTGGCTTCCCGCAAAGGAGCAGGCTGGCAAGAAAGCTGCTGTTTCTTATTAAGTCAGAGCGAGTGACTTGCCTGTGTGTGCCAACTACCATCAGGGACAACCGGGACTCTTGACACACTTGGCAAACAGTGCAAACTTCCAAGGCTTCTCTTTTTTCCTCTCAAGGCACAGGGCACAGACAGCCCAGCCATGTTCTCTAAAGTCAGACTTCCAAACCATTTCCAATATTGATGTGTTTAATCTAAAATGAATTGTGACTTACTTCTTATATGGGTTGCAGACAGTTTAGACTACATTGTATTTCAGGTTTAAAAAAGCATACTTACTGAGGTTTGAAACAATATTTATAATAATAGGGCTTCTGATGTGGGATGTCTCTCTGTATGCTGTGAATATGTTTTATTATCATTGGTTAATAAAGGAGCTGACTTGGCCATATAGCCAGGCAGAATAGAGCAAGGTGGGAAATCAAAATAGGGACGCAGGGGAAAAAAGGGGCGGAGTCAGGGAGAAGCTGGCAGCCACTGGGGAAGCAGTATGTGGGGTAACAAGTCATGTACCTTGTGGTAAAATATAGAATAATAGAAATGGATTAATTTAGCTATAAGAGCTAGTGAATAATAAAGCCTGAGCTAATAGGCCAAACAGTTTATAATTAGTATTAAGCCTCTGAGTGGTTCTTCGGGAACTGGCAGGTTGGAGAGAAACCTCCAGTCACGGGCTTCCATGTAACTCTCTCTCGTGGGTGTTTGTGTTTGAACATTTAGTCAGCTGTGGCGATGTCTAGGAAGGTCACCAAACCTGAAGGAGGGAAAACCTTGCTGGAAGAGGTGGATTACTGAGGGCAAGTCCAATGTGCACTCTATTTCCATTTGAGGGGCACATACATGTGGGGGGGGCGGGGGAGGGAATTGAGACAGGGTCTCATTATGTAGCCCTAGTTGGCCTGGAACTTAGTTTGTAAACCAGGTTGGTCTTGAACTCTCTTCTTAACTGCAGCTGCAATGTGACCAGCTGCCTCCCATAATAGATGTTATCCTCTTAAAACGTGAGTGTGGATGCATTCCCACGCTGGTCACAAAATGTTTGGACTCAAGCTAAATGTTCACATTTCCAGAAGGTTCCATAGGCAGGCCTCCCTAACGCAGGAGAGTGGTGACCTAGGAGAGACACTGCTGGATTAAGTTGGGAGCTTGGGTGATCCAGGAGCACCCACTGCCTGGATTGGCGTTCTCAGCCCTACCTGCAAACGAACATTACCTTGTTAAGTCTTTTTTTTTTTTTTTTGTATAGGATCCACAGTTGAATATTCAGTGAGACCTAGCAGTGATATTTTATTTAAAGCTCTCTCAGTATTATGTGAGACCAATGTTCCCGAACACAGGTATCCATAGAACACTTTTTCTAAGTTTCAATCCACATATCCCTCCAAGGATGGTGTGAGTGTGCTCACCCCGAGGCTGGCAGAGGGTTAAGGACCGTGTGTCTGACTCTCATTACTATCTGTTGTTGGGCTTTGGTTCCCTCCTCTCTCGTAGTGGTGTTAAATACTGATTTACCTCAGTGGTGGCGAGGCACAATGGTTTTGATGGTCGTGGGGTATCGCTTAGACACAGGGAAAATGCAAGGACATTGGGTGTCTGCAGTTAAAAAAAAATAATGGGACAGAGTATACTTTTACTTTATGAGGTTTGGAAATAAAAACTTCATGTTCCTTAGCTTACTCTTGGAGGAGAAGGAGGGAAATCAATATAAGATGGAGATGTCACTCTGAAAAGGTCAGTAGGGAAATGTGAATTAAGATTTGAAATTCTCACAGGAAATCATGAGTTGCTGGACCAGCGCCTCGCTGTCATGACCCCTGTGGTAGCTTGAATGCCATTGGCCCCCATAATCTTGTAGGGAGTGTGGAGCAGGATTTCTTTTGGCTGCCAACCAGCTCCCAAATAAAGACATGGAGACTTATTATTAGTTATGAATGCTCAGCCTTATCTTACGCTTGTCCCACTAGCTCTTATAACCTAACTTAACCTTTTCCTCTTTGTCTACACTTGCCTTGGGGCTTTTTACCTTTGTTTCTGTGTGTACTACTTTCCTGCTTCCTCTGTATCTGTCTGTCTGTCTGTCTGTCTCCCTTTCTCTCTTTTCCCCTTGTTCTTTTCCCTCTTGAGCTTAGATTCCTCCTCCTACTTATTCTCTCTGCCTGCCAGCTCCACCATCTCTTTTGCCTGGTTATTGACCATTCAGCTTTTTATTAAACCAATCAGGTACCTTAGGCAGGTAAGGTAAAACAGCAACACATATTTACATAATTAAAAAATTCACCACACCTTTACATAGTTAAAGTAATAAGCCACAGCACAAGCAAATGTAACACATCCTTACATAGTTAAGGTAACTTTCCACAACAGGACTGACACTATTCAGAGGTGTGGCTTTGTTAGTGAAAGTGTGTTCTTCTCGGAGGAAGTGTGCCACTGTGGGGGTGGGCTCTGAGGCTTCCCATGCTCAGCATACTGCTTTAGTCAACTTCCTGTTGCCTGCAAGATGTAGGACTCTCTGCTACTCCAGCACCACATCTGCCTGCATCCCACCATGCTCCCCACCATGAGGTAATGGGCTGGACCTCTGTAACTGTAAGAAAGCCACCCCAATTGGACATTCTCCTTTGTAAGAGTTGCCGTGGTCACGATGTCTCTTTATAGCAATAGAAAAGCTTTACTAAGACAGCTCTGTCCTCCTTTCCCACATGGCCAGCCTCCAACTCAACACGGACTCACTGTGTATCTTTTATAAGCTGGATGCTCTCCTAGGCTTTAAGGAAGACAAACACAGCATGCTCCCTGCCCGTTATGGCCCACTTAGGTAGCCAGATCCTGAAATCTGACAGCCCTGATCTTTGGCTATCTGTACTGAGGGTTTCACAAGGACTCTGTTGAGAAGAGTTAATTTGGTCAGAGTTGACGTTGGTTACAGTGGTCCGGACAAGAACCCATGATACACACTTACAAGAGTTTCTAGGGATGCTACCTGGTCCGCCATGTGGGGTTGGTGGTGGGACTGTGACTTTATCGTTTACTCTCTCCTGAAGGCAAGGCCTTGATACTTAAAGCAGATGGCATAGGACCTGCCTCCCATTGTGTGCGGAGCTGCTATGAGGTTTTGAAGCTCCTGGCGCTTGTGATCTGTCGCTATCTCAAACCCTTATAGACTGAGGCCTTGGGGAAGTGTGAGTGGATCTCCAGGTGTGAGTTAGGAACCACCAAGGGAGTTTTAGAAAGAGGTGAATCTCACACCCTCATCTATAGGTTTTGGGCCTAAAATTCTGAATTTAGTCAGGCATCTGCACCTCTCAACCATCCCATAAGATCTGGCTCCAGCCCAGAGAGAGACCTGTCCATAGATGTTGTGACGGGAAGATTCCACCAAGGACCCAGAGTCAGCTCAGGGAGGTGCTCCTCATGGGCCCAGCAGTTCAGACTCAGCTGAGACTCAGCAATTCGAGGACCTCTGCATCCCTGCCAGTATCACCCCTAGGGCATCTTTCTTTCCTCAAGACTTCAACCCTCACTGCTGCACAGACTTCTGGGATTTTACACTGTGGCATCCCCAGACCTCATTTTCTGATCAGGGTAGCCTGGTACTTCATCAAGATTGCTTCTGAGTCACAGAACTGGGGACATCCCGTTCTCTAGTGTCACACAGCTAACCTAACAATGTTGATAGGTTGAATAGCTTCCTTCTAGAGAAGTTGGAAAGCCATAGATGTCCCCTTGGAGTAACCCAGGCAATCCTGTGCATGGGCAAAAAAATAAAAAAATAAAAAAATAAAGGATTCTACTTGTCCATCGAGACCTTCAAAATCCTAGAGTAAATTAGTCTCAGAACTCAAAGATGGCTGATGTGTGTAGGACACGGCAGGAGTGAAAAGGGTCGATACAGAGACTGGATGGCATAGCCAATAGTAGAGCCCCACCTCTCCCTGAATAACCTCGAGAGAAAGTGCTCCATGACTTTTCAGGAAAGGCAGACTCCCGCTGTCCTTGAACCTTTCTCTTTTCACTCACTACCCCCATATTTATTGAGCACCTACTTTGCAGATAAAATAACACACATCTCAAAATTAAAAGATTAATTTTGATTAACCAGGAATTGAGAGCCTACTTATTCCCGACAACTAGTAGGTTTTGTTTTGAATGAAATTATTGGAAATTGTAGGCAAAAAGCCCTCTGAGGAGACTTTCCAACATAGCACAGGGCATTTCTGAGATAGGAAGCCAAGTAGTTCTGTGAGCAAGCAGTGCACCACACCTGCGGGTCACCCTCCACCCGCTTCCAGCAGGCAACAGAAACCAAGCGTGGCTTACAAGCACCATTCCAATCTACCTGCGGCTTTGGAACGCTCCTGGGAAGAGACGGCTTGCAGTCTCTGATGCTGCAAGCATATCCTTTGATAGAGACTTGCAAACAAGATGGGCACAGACTTTAAATCATGATTGTAATCAACCATGAAGAAGGCTTTCCTGATGCCCATTGAACTGAAGCAATGACAATAGTTGTACTGAGACCTGTGCTCCCGGGCTGGTAATAATTAAAGAACTTCTCAGAACACACGGGCACAACAGAGATAAGAGGTTTGGTGTGGAAGAAGTAGTGATTGATAGCTCTCTGTGATAGCACACCCAAGGGTATGTTCCGTCTTGACCAAATTGTCCCCTTTGCTTGCAATGCCCTTCTCCACAGCCTCTCCAGACTACCAAGGATGCCAGGGTCATTTTAGCAAGGAAAGACAGTGCACCTCCTCCTAAGGCCAACACCAAGCGTGCTCATTTCTTTGCTCTTTCATTTAGCCTTTTGTCTGTGGTACGCGCCTTGCCACAGCCTTACGGAGGCACCGTGTTTACCATAGGGGAACTTTCAGTCTTAACGGAAGAGGACAGACAGGAAACTGTACAACTGTGGGATCAGAGCTGTAGCTGGGGTTTGTATTCTACGTCTTTATACAGCGCTGAGGCAGGGGAGTGGGCCTGAGTCCGAGGCCGGACTCATATGACCCACTGTTTTTCACTTTGTTCACTTTATAAAATGATCACATTTATCATGAGTCTATTCACAATATACACTGGTTTATATTATTATACCAGGGCTAGAAGTGTTGTCGGTAGCAGTGAAGGAAAGTATAGCCCCATAGAAAGTTGACATGTGCCATGGCCCCATGCCAGTCATGAGCCAACACCCTGGGCCAACCACCCTAGATGTTCACAGAATCTAACTTAAAAACCCACGTGCTTATGTCTCCCAGGAAATGTGTGGGAAGGAAGACATCTAGAAGAGGGTGGGATCAGTAGAAATACATTTGAAGGATCTTCTGGGAATTTATGGAAAACATCACAGATGTGGTTGAATCAGGCCAATAAAAATTAGGATATAAAACAGATTTCGGAGTGAGCAGCTAAGAGGTGAGTGCTGTTCCTTCACACAGAACCCCGTGGAATATAAGTCTCAACAAGGAGGAGGTGGCTTTTAAGAAGGCTCTGCAGAATGCTGGGTCCCACCTTTTTCTCCCTGACTCCACACTGCCCAGAAGGGTGCACGTCAGAAGTTCACTCCTGGAAACAAAGCATTCTTCATGTTGGCAGCTGGGACAGGCATGAGCCTTCCATGAGCAGCTCCCAGCTCCTGCTTCCATGACAAGAAGCAGAACACTATTCCCCCAGAACTACCCAGGGATTCCCCTGGCCACCTCTGCCTGTCAACTCAGCTCCTTATTAATTTGGCTGAGCAAGTCAATTCTTAACCATCATTGAGGAAAAACAAGAGACATAAGGGCATGGACCCTGGGGGCTGGAGCTATTGCTCAGTGGTTGAGGACACTGGCTGCTCCTCCAGAGGTCCCAGGCTTGATTCCCAGCATCCACAGGGTGACTGATAGATAGCCATCTAAAACTCCACTTAGTACAGGGGATCTGACGCTTTCTTCTGACTTCTGTGGGCATCAGGCACAGACATACATTTTAGGGAAAACACTCATAAAATGATAAATAAAACCAAACCAACTAGGCTCCATGGGAGACTGAATAATTGCAATAAAATGATACAAAACTGAATCTGTGACGCAAAGGACAAAGTTGGGGAAAATCTTCAAATTCATGTAAAAACAAATGAAGAAAATATGAGAGAAAAGCAGGAACACAGAAGAGAGAGTCAGGATGTTAAAGAAGAGGAAAACAAAGAGAGATGTCACTTTAGGAATGCTTTCCCAAAGAAGCCTTGAGTCAATTGGGATTTCAAAATCCTGGAACGCAATCATGAAGATAAATCAAACCAAACCAAACAAACAAAACCTGAAAGACATAGCTTTCACCCTTTCTAGTGAAATTTATGATCAGCAAGATAAGGAGGAAGATACTAGAAGCCCACAGATGTGGGAGAAGCCCCCTTCCAAAGGCATCAAAATAAAAATGGCAGCTAGCTTCCCTTTGGCTTTTTATGCTTCTTGAAGACAATGGAACGAAGGTCACAAATTCATGGTGGGAAGTTATCTTGACTATATTCTCAATTATAGGGGAAATTGAAGAGCACAGTCCTTTTACCATTAAAAATTTTTATAAATAAATACACCACAGGAAGACTGAAAATGACTGTAAGAGAGGTGAACCTGGAGACAATGGAAAGCCTCCATTTGTCATGGGAAAAACAGCCCAGCGGACTGGCTGAGTTTGAAAGCAATCCAAGGAGCTTGGTAAAGAGAAGTTTTAACAAGACACAAGATTTGAGCCAGGGATTCAAACCCCCAGTTTAATTCACCTTTTCCCCTGTTAAAGTAAAGTTAAATACAACACAGTCTCTAACCTTAAAATAGCAGTGGCTAGCCTGAAGCCACAAGACACCAACAGTGATATTTCCTCTGTATTTTCTAAATTATCTACCACAGTCTCCTATATTCTACATAAACATGTCTTTTCCAAACATCCTACCAGAAGCACATGCAGATTTTATATTCCTTGCCTAAATGAATCTTCACTCTATCATGACTGAATAATTAAGAATTAGAAAGGAGCCGGGGGCATGTCATGCATGCCCTGGACTTGATTCTCCAGGTCAACTGGAGAAGACAAAGAGCCCGAGAAATGTCACAAGACAAGTGGATAGCAATATGAAACAGAAAGCACAGTGGGCGTTTAAGCAATAACGGAGCACACAAAACTCAGAAGCCGAGCCGCCAAGAAGAGGCAGGTCAAGAACTCCACTGACTGCCTCTGGATTTTCCGTGGGTCGGTCCACTTGTGTGAAGGGGTGGTGGCGTCCCTGCTGGGGGTCTACTGTTCTTTCTGGAAGGGACACCATGGACTCTGCTTTCTTTCTCTGTTAAATCTCCTTTCTGCCAGGAGAACAGTCCTGTAGGTGCGGTCAGCTTTTGTTTTCTCCCCCAGAGGTGCTTCTCTTTGATTATACACGTCTTTCTCTAGTCTCCATGAGAGAGAGAATTAAGCTTTGGTAATTGAAAATTTAAGCCTATATCTACTAAGAAACAAGTCCCCTTCAGAGTAAAACCCTAATCTCTCAGCTCTTGATTGATTTTTAACTTTTAATTAGAAATATAATTTAGTTCGAAATCAGAAATTCCTGATTTACAGATGTTATCTGACCTCCAAATTCTCATTTCCATTTTAGAGCCCTCTTTCTTCTACGAGAGTAAAATCATATACAATGTTTCCCCTTAAAAACATTTGCAGTGGCTAATTTTAGGCAGCAGATAATGTAGTGGTATTTCGTTTTTTTCATTGTCTTCTGTTTTCCAAATGTTCTACTCTATCATAAATTGATTTAATCTGCTACTTAAGATGACTATTAATTAAAGACTGCCCTAGTTTCCCTTCGTGTTGCTGTGATAGAACACTTTGACAGAGTAACTGAAAGAAGATTCATTCAGCTGACAATTCCAAGTCACAGCCCATCACTGTGGGGCTCGCAAGGCTGGAGCTGGAAGCACCTGGTGGTATCCACAGTCAGGCCTGGAGGGAGCACGAAGGCATGCCCTGTTCAGCTCCCTTCCTCTTTTTTAACCCTGTAGACCCAAATCCAGGGAATGGTGCTGCTCATGCTTAGACCGGGTCTCCCTACACCAATCAACCTACTTAAGAAAATCTCTCCCAGACATGGCCCCTGACTGACCCTGTCTTCCCAGGTGAATCTGGGCTCCGTGAAGTCGGCAATTTAGTCACCATCACAAGGACCAACACAAGACTGAGACTCACACTGGGGTCAGACAACTTCCCAGGTCCAAGGATTTTCTTTAGGGTACTCAGGATGGCATGGTAAATGATTTCATAAAAACGGTACCCAGCGCTGCAGAGATGGCTCGGGGTGATCTCAGCTGGTAAAAACACCTGCTGCTCAAACCTGACCATCTGCCTTCCACCCCCAGAACCCACAGTGGAAGGAGGGAACCTACTCCCAAATTGGTCCTCTGGCATGTGTGTGTGTGTGTGTGTGCGCGCGCACACACACACACACACACACACAGACATGCACACTCAAATTGAAAATAAAAGAAAATGAAAATGTAGGTGACTAGTAGAATATTATTTTAAGGTGTGTTATTGTTACTTTTGTTTATGCTCTGGAACATTTGTTTAATGATGGAAAGATGTGTTTGATGAAATAAGATTCAACTGTGGTCTGGAGGCTGCAGCAACTAGGTGACAGGAAGTAGTAGGGAGGAGCCAGGTGCAAAAGGGCAAGGCAAGGGGGGAGGGGAACGTGAGGACTTCCTGGGAGATGCCAGGAGGCGAACTGCTTGCTATTAAGCCTCCCTGGAAAACGGGATTCTACCTCAACCTTTGAATCTCAAATTCTTTAGCAGGACAGAGATTTAGAGAAGGTCCCTTAGTAGTTTTGAAAGAGACGGTGCCTGAGAGAACAAAATTTCTTCAGGCCTCAACCCTTGGGGCTTAGCTGCTAAGCAGAATTGTAGTTGCTGACTAGGGTAGCGTAGTTTAAAAGGCAGACAACTAAGAAAGAGGACAACAGTGGCCATTATCATCCCTCCATCTCCTCCTTCAATCTCAAGAACATAAGCCCTCTTTTGTACGTCTGAAATCTGTATGTCAAGAAATACTATATACGTTTCCCCACTTGTAAATGCCTAAGGACGGTTCTAATCGTTTCAGGTATTTTAATGCAGACCTTATTACTCGAAGAACATGCACAATAGATAAAAGACAGGCCCCACTTCAAAATGTTCCTGTTTAAAAACTGTCAAGAGTCTGCCCGGAAGTTGGTGGGAAGGGAGGCGGCTGTAGTCATTTAATGCAGCGGTTCATAACCTGTGGGTCACAACCCCTTTGAGGGGTTCAACAACCCTTTCCCAGGGGCTGTGTATCAGACACCCTGCATACCAGGTATTTATATTACAATTCGTAACAGTAGCAAAATTGCGGTTATCAAGTAGCAACAAAAACAATGTATTGGCTGGGGTCACCACAACGTGAACTGTGTGTATGAAAGGGTCTCAGCGTTAGGAAGGTTGAGGACCACTGCTGTAATGGTTCTGAAGCTTCACCTTGGGAAGACTGGAAAGTTCTGGAGATGGAGAGAGGTAACATTGTGACACAGGTGAATGCCATTACCACCGCTGAACTGCTCATTCAAAATCATTGAAATGGCAAAACTGACGTGGAGATTTGACCTCAGTGGGGAAACGTTTTCTACTGAATTTAAGTCTGGGCACAATATAACACGAGGCCTGCTGTTTTTATAATATAATATACGCAGTCTCTTTCAGCCAACCAGGAACAGAACCAGGCTGGTACTTTTGGGGACTAAGCAGCTGATCTTCCTGGCAGGGTGGTGATGGGGCAGGGACCACCTCTCAGTCAGTCACTGACATTCATTCATGGGTTCCTTGGAGGGTCAGGGGAGGAGACGGTCTTCTAAACTACAATGGTTGACTTGAGGTTGAAGCATTCTGAGGATGAGCCCAGAGGGTTTTCAGTTTCCTTCAACAGCGGCTTTTGACTGCATCATTCTGTAGCGGCTTCCATTGCATGGGAAATACCTGACTATAGCACTGAGAGTACTTGGAAGAAAACTTTAACTTCCACGTAAATTTTGGTCAAGGTCTCTGGAAAGGAATGGCCCTGCGGGTACATGACCATCGGTAGCCACTGCTGGCAGATGAACTTACTAT
Source organism: Microtus ochrogaster (assembly GCF_000317375.1). Classification (NCBI taxonomy): domain Eukaryota; kingdom Metazoa; phylum Chordata; class Mammalia; order Rodentia; family Cricetidae; genus Microtus; species Microtus ochrogaster. The sequence goes on along the minus strand of NW_004949127.1, from coordinate 938,169 downwards.
AGGGGCTCCCAGCTTGGCAAGGTTCCCAGGCCACTCCTTGGGAGGGAGCAAGGAGCCGCAGAGGGCCATGGCCCCGGGACGTGGAAGTTATGTCCACTTAGAAGCTGTTTGCAAGGGTAAGGCCTACTTTCCCTCATCACCAGAGGCGCAGTGACTGTCCCCAACTCTTCTGGGACAGTAGGTAACTGGAGAGCTGAAACAATGTTGCTAATCCAGTTTCCCTCATGCCAGGACTCTGGACAGCATGGATCCCCAGCATGCTGGGCTAAGCCACTATCAATACAGAACTGACCTTGCACTCCAATAGAACAGTTAGCAAAGGCTTTTGTTGGCCACACGAAGATTTGTCTTCCACTCTGTTTCACGCTACATATGTCATGCATACATTTTTCTCTGTATGAGTCAAAATATTTTTTCTTAAGAATTCTGGCTAAGAACATTCTGATAATTGCCTAATACAGTATTGGGGACTGTAGTCAAAGATGTCAGATGTCATGAAGGGTACAAAGGTTTACTACTAATACTTCCCCAAACAGTTCAGGTTTTCACTGGTAAGTCGAGCTGAAGATTTTTCAGAGTAATGAGGTGGCTTAGTTACTGTTCTATGGCTGCGAAGAGGCACCCTTACCAGGGCAGCTTATAAAAGGAAGCATTTAATTGGAGCCTTGCTTACAGTTTCAGAGGGGGAGCCCGTGGCGATCACCCTGGAGAGTATGCTGGCAGACAAGCAGGCATGGCGCGGGAGCAGGAGCTGAGAGCTTCCGCCTGGATCCAGAGGCAGCAGGCAGAGAGCACCTGAGACTGCACCTGGTGTGGGCTTTTGAAGCCGTAAAACCCACCCCTGGTGACACCTCTTCCAACAAGACTGAGAGCCAAACTTTCAAATACATGTGAGCACACAAGGCGATGGTCCAGGGTTTTCATTAGGGATAGTAATTATAATTTTTTGTTGTTGTGCATGCGCCACCACTGCCCGGCTAATTATAATTTTCATGAAGTCTTGAAGTATTCACTTGGTTTGGGGATTTGTAGGATAGTGACTGACACCTTTAAAACTGTGCTTCAGAGCTCCAAGCACCACTCAGTCAAACTGCAAAGAGCAGGACAGCTCACACAGCAGGGGGCAAATGAAGACACATTATTATTATTATTATTATTATTATTATTATTATTATTATTATTATTGTTATTATTATTATTATTATTATTTTAGCTTAGAAGTTAGAGATTTCCTAATGAGCAAAATGGAGAAAAACGAAACAGTTCCTTAACGTATCTATCCAGACCTTTTAAACAAACCTGGATGTGGCAAAGGGAAGAGGCCATTAACACATCGCATCCCTGTAAACGCCATTTGCTGCCTCTGCGCCTCTGACCTCCGCTAGCTTCCCGCTGCCCGAGCTGACCAATGCAGCTTAAACGGAAGCATTTCAGGTCCTCTGCAGGCTTCCCTTAGGGATTACAGGGTTTTAGGTCTCCTAACCACTTTCTTGATTCCAAAATGGGTAGATACTCTTTGGGATCCTAATATTAGATATATGTTACCCATGAATCATCACTTGATATCCATTGCTCAAGTCAAACTTTCCATTCACGCTCACTTCCTGTCAAAAGTCATCTCAGTCTGCGAGAATCAGTGAGTACTTCCATGAGACCAGGATCCAGACATTTCACCAGGATAGAGGGCAGAGCTCTCTCCTTGGCCATAAGTACTGCCCCAGCCTCCCTAACCAGAGTGACACCTTTTGTATCTTTAGTAAAGAAAGCCCATTGGCAGGTCACTGACAGACAGATAACGGCCTCTGTCACCAATGGACGCCAGTGTCTCTCACGGAAAGCCGTTCACAGGTGCCCAGCTGCACGAGTTGACAATCAGTGAGCGCATATAGGAATGGGCGCTTCTTAGGGGAACACAGGAGCCCAGCAGGACTGGAGCAGCTCAAGCACGCATAGGATTCGGAGGCACTAACCTCTCTGCAGCAGAAGGCACGTAGATGCCTCTTCAAGCAAATGCAAAGGAACAGCGTTTCTGAGGATTCTAGTGTTCTGTTTGCTTGGCATGAGCAGCCACAAGCCAGCAGGACATTTGCCATTTTGGCAGCTTGGTTAAGAGGAGAAAGGGCTGCTGGGTGAGCTAAATATTACCCCACCAAGGGATTTCCCTAGTTTTACCATTAGAATGAAAAATAGTTCCTAAAGCACTGGGAATGGCAGAGAGTGCCAAGGAGACAGCAAGGCTAACAATAGCACAGTAGGCAGCCGATTAGATAAAGGACGTGTGTGTGTGTGTGTGTGTGTGTGTGTGTGTGTGTGTGTGTGTGTGTAAGGCAAGACAAGGAAGAAAGTACAAACATTGCTGTGCACACAGACCTCCACAGGGAGGGACGGTGGGCAGGAGGATGTGGGTGAGGTTTCACTAGGGTGCACAGCTCATCACTGTAAACCCACAGCGTGGAATATAGGCTGCTGTTCCGAATTTACAGACGGGGTGTGTCCTCAGCTCACTCATGCTTGTGTGCGAATGTGGGTATGTAGTATAGTCAAGGGCAGTGTATGTATGTGCACGGATGTGGGTATGTAGTGTATGTTTGGGCAGTGTGTGTGTGTGTATTGTGTGCATATGGGTATGTCATATTTATGCATGGACAGTGTGTGTGTGTGTATTATGTGCATATGGGTATGTCATATATATGCGTGCACAGTGTGTGTGTATTATGTGCATGTGGGTATGTCATATATATGCGTCGACAGTGTGTGTGTGTATTGTGTGCATATGTGTATGTCATATATATGCATGGACAGTGTGTGTGTGCATGTGGGTATGTCATATATATGCATGGACAGTGTGTG
>NW_004949127.1:921878-935219 GCF_000317375.1 Microtus ochrogaster | reverse complement strand
GTGTGTGTGCATGTGGGTATGTCATATATATGCATGGACAGTGTGTGTATGCATGTGGGTATGTCATATATATGCATGGACAGTGTGTGTGTGCAAGTGGGTACGTAGTATATGCATGGGCCTAGAGCCCCCATTTCAGCTAGACTGGCTGGCCAGTGAGCCCTCAAGGATGGGCGGGTCATACTTCCCCACCCACCCCACCTTGCCCAGTAGAAGGGTACCCACTATGTCTGGGAACCTGAACTCAGGGCCTCACGCTGGCATGTTGAGCATCTCGCAGACTATCGTCGTTGATAAGTTGATTAGTAACAAAAAGACATTTTTCCTCAAATTATTTTAGGCTAGGTTAGACACTTACATGAGAGCACAGAAGCCTCTTAACCTTTATGTTTCTAAAGTTGAGGTTGCCATGCGAGTATTGCACCATTAGCTTTGACACACTCCTTACCCCAACGACCTAAAACATTAGCTAAAAGTTTCGGGCTTAAGACAACTGTGAGGAGGGGCTCAGAAAGAAAACGTATCCAGGGTTAACCTGGCGGAGAGACCACAGCTGGGGTCTGGAGTCATCTGTAGATTCCTCATTCACAGACTCAGCTGTGGACAATGGGCACTGTCGGGGCCATCAGCCGAAACAACAGTAAGGCCTCTCCATATTGTCTGGGCTTCTTCTCACATGGAGGCAGGGATGAATATCACACATGAGATAAACAAAGAGGAAGGGAAATTTTTAATGCTCTCCCCTTGAAATTCACGTTACCTCATTTCACTATGGTCTCTCAGTTGGGCCAATCACAAGCCCATTTAGGTTGAAAGGATAGTATACTCTCCCACCTCTTAATGAATATTGACAATATTTCACAAAAGCCCATGGGAGTGATTAGAATTTTTTGACCAGTTTTGGGGGTTATAATCTGCCCCATGCTCTAACTGCACTTCTTGGGGAAACACACTATGCTCTCCTGGAAGAGCCACGCTGAGCCACGCTGAGCCACGCTGCAGGGGGAACAGAGAGCCAGGACTCGAAACCAAACGTTGGCTTCCTTATCTGTTTCTGTGTCACTGGGAAGTTTGTTTTGCCCTTTGAATCTCTGTTTCCTCATTAAAATAAAATCTGGGATATTGTGGGGGAAATAGAACTTAGAAATCTATATAGCTTCCTTAGAGTTGTCTATATCGTAACACCAGGGATACACCTTCTCCAACCCTGGAAATGCTTTTGCCCGGCCTCTGGATGGTGCTGGCATCATTGATAGAGTCTGAGATAATTGATAGAAAGTCAAGTTTTTGGGTGCTTAATATCTGTCAGTTACTATGGAAGGAGGTTGATGGGTACTGGTGTTATCCAGATGGGAAAACCAAGCCTGTTTAAAAAGCACTAACAGGAAGTGCTAAAGACAGGATTTGCACTTGGGGCAGCTCAGGAAGAGCCTAAGTCCCTGGGTGACTGTGCGAAACAGCAATTTTTCTCAAACCAGATTTGTGAGCAAGGGAGGACAGGCAGCATTGTATTAGACCCTGGAACACGGGTTTGTTTGTCGAAGCTGAGAGCCTATTCTTAACTGGGTTAACACAGGAAACATGGGAGCTACTTGGGCACGAATATAAAGACAGCTCTAGAGAGAATAAAGTGGCTCCCATTGCTTGAATAATCCCGAGTATCGGCTAAGAGTAAACCATTCTCCTGGTCACTTATCTCCTGAATGAGGGGACAGATAACCTTTGGTCCACTGGGAACAGGCTTGACATCCCTGGAATCTCGGAATCTGCGAGGGGAACAGATCGCTCACCCCTGAAGCTGGCTGTACAGCAGCTACCTCTTGGCAAGTTTGATTCTGGAGTAGACTTTCATGGTTTCCAGGTTCTTTGTCTTGCTTCCTTTGATGGATTTTAGTGAGGACTTTCTTTTCTGACCACAGTAAACAGTGCGGCTGTCAGGGAGGGATCCTGGTTGCGGGCACACACAGGTTTCTGATTCCCTACCCAGACAGAGTGTAAGCGTCCCCTAGAGTTCCTTTGCAGTTGACCGTAAGCATCCCAACAGCGGGGGCCCTGACTTGTTTTGTTTCTCAAAGCAGATCTCATGATCAATATTGGCACACAGTAGGTGTTCAGAACTTACTGAGTGTATCAAAGCCCAAATGCTTGAGTCAAAAGCTTAGTCAAGAAGCCCAGAGTCTATGAAATCAAGCCAGCAGCGCTCTCCACTCCAGTGGTAGACGTTCAAAATGCCTAAAATAATGTGATGGCCACAGAAGCCAGCTGATAATGATTGACCGTTGGCTGATCCTGCTGCAACTGATCCTTGGTAAGAGACTGGAAGGTAGAGGGTGCTTTCGCTCTTAGGGAATGCTATTTGTTATTGCATCTTCGAAATCACCTGTGGTCTGTGGGAGTCCCCTTCGCATGCAGTCATTCCGTTTAGTATATATTACCAGCAGGTGGGCATACAGTAACAGAAACAAAGACATTTCAGAAACATCATGTAAACCGTGTTACCTTGATGCAGTGATTAGTCTTGACTGCCAGCTTGACAGGATCTAGGATCACCTAAGAGATAAATCTAAGGGCATTGTGAGGGATTTCTAGCCTGGGTAAGTGGAGGTGAGAAAACCCATCCTGCCTGTGGGAGGCGCCATCCCATCAGCTGGGACCCTGAACTAAATAAAAAAGGGGACGGCAAACAACATCTTATCGGGCTCCCTGAAAGTAATGTGACCAGCAACTTCATGGTCCTGGCTGTCACGCTGTCCCTGCCACGATGGACCACATCCCTCTAGTCGTGAGCCAGATCAATGCCTTCCATTGTTAGTTTGCCTTTGTTGGTGTTTTTGTCATGGCCACAAGAAAAGTAACCAGTACACCTGCGCACAGGCCTCTACTGTGCTGGAGTGAACAGAACTCAGACGCCACGAAGAAGCTTCCTAGTGAGCAAGGCAACAACAGGAAGATCTTTTAGACCAGTGACTTCTTGCCTGCAAACTAATTATAGAACTTTATTGTGATAGGAGTATGTTCCATTTAAATTGATTAAATTATCATTATTATGAGCAGCAGTAGGAGGAGCCCGTGTGTATGCAGGTGCCTGTGGAGGCCCGAAGAGGGCGTCAGATCTCCTGATGGGAAGTAGAAGCAGTTGTGAGCCACTTGGCATGGTTTCTGGGGGCTGAACTCAGGCCCTTTCAAAGAGCAGGAAGTGCTCGTATGCACTGAGCCATTTTAGCATGACATCAATGGCATCTACGGATATATATTTCATAAATAAATTTAAGCACAGAAATTTAAAATCAGAAATGGATTGATATTGGTTAGGAGACCGTGGCCCCAGGGGACTTAAATATTTGTCATACAATTTCTGTATACAGGTCTTAATGAGCACTGAATTTTATGGCCTTCCTTCCTTCTGGAAACAATTTTAAAAATGTTAAATTTTGTAATGCTGTTCGTAATTGGCTTTCCACCACAAGGCAGCACTTTAAAAATAAAGTTGATTTTGTAAAAAAAAAAAAAAATAGTGACACATTCCTTTCTGTGCTGAAATTTCCAACACTACCCTTAAGAGGCAAAGGGCAGTTGGAGATGTTAGACTTTTCCAAATTTCCCCGCAGGTTTCCACAGAGACTCAGTCTCCACGCAGGTGTTTTTCCTAATCCAAAGAGCAAGAACTATTCGAGAACATCCTCTTTGGTAATCCCTCTGAGAATGCACGAAGGAAAATCGCTCAGCTTCCATTTCAGATTCAAGGGATTTGGATTTGGTTTAAACAACAGCTTGTGCAAAACATCTTAGCTCCATTCTTTCACGCTGGGGCGGTAGGTGATGATGTAATCGAAAGGCTGGCTTTGGACTTTCTAAACACAGGGCTGTGACAGCTGCCAACCGACTGCAGGGCTCCCCAGTGGCACACACGGAAGCCAGCACTAGTTCCTTCTCATTCAAAGCAATGTGGGGAATGGGAGCTTTTCTGGTATGTCGAGGTAAACAATAACATTCGCACCTCCTGCTTCCAGCATAAACATGTTGTGCGTGCAGCTCAGCTTTCTCGGGAAGTGTCTCCTTTCCCCACTTCCTGTTGAATGCATACCATTCTGGAGGCTCCTGACAAGTCAGCCTTGTGCAGCTGGAAATAGCTTTGCTTGTTGTCGGTTTGCGTCTATGTATGGTTTGCTTTAAGCTAGAAAGTCTTTAATGCTTGCTCTAAAGGTTGTTAGCGCATGGATTCCTTCACTGGATCTCATATAGCGCCTGACATGCTTATCTAAGCACCGCTTTGTCACCTTCCCTGTGCGGATAAAGGTCTCCGTAAACAGCCACAGCCCTCCCTCCGTGGCGCGTGGTTTGAACTTGCATAATGTGCCAACACTCTGTTTCCCTCGTTACCCATAGTGAACCCGGTGAGACTCTCTCAGTCCAGGTCACGGAAGATTTAGGATGACGAAGGCAGAGGAGAGTTTTGGTCAGCAGCTGAGGGACCACACCACCCATCTCCGCACCAGGTATTTAGAGAATACTGTGACATTCTCATGGTCCAAGAATAAAATCAGATGCTGTGGAACCAAAAGGAGGCTATGGACTTTGTGCAGTGGGTTCTGAGTGCTTTTGGTCACACAAACTCACATATTAGTTAACTTTAAGGCAGACTGAATTCAGAAGAATCCTGGGAACTTCGGTGGTTAAAAATATGACATCTTCCATTTCCACAACCCCAAACTGAAATTCAGTATTTCCTTCCTTTACCATGTGGGTCACAAACCAAAATGGTTGTGACATCGTTGCCAAGAAAAATCACAGATATTTGCATTTCGTATGGCAGTTGTTAGACTAGCTCAATCTCAAAACAGCATTCATGGATAACGCCACTCCAAAATTATGATCACCATTGCAGCTGCTGCTGCTTTGTATGATTTAAGAACACAACAAAGTAATATACTACCCTAATTAAAGAAATAGTTCATCTTATTTTTTTATTTTTGAGATTATAATGTAATTATTCATCTCTCTCCTTCCCTTTTCTCCCTCCAACCTCACCATATAACCCCCCCCCCCCGATCTTTTTCAAATTCATGGCCTCTTGTTATTTTGAACACATTTTAACGGAAAGTGGCTTCCTTTGCAACCGGCATGATTTGTTTTATGTTGTTCAGATATCATTTTGAAAAGAGTCCGTAGGCTTTACCAAGATTGCCACACATGCTCATGGCCCCGAAAGGGTTAAGGTTTCCTGAAACTCTACACAGAGCGCTCAATAATGCAGCAGCCGGTGTCTAGAGTAAATCCTTCCACACTGGCATCTTTTGAGGCTGAAGCAAACTTGACCTTGAAGGCAACACAGTCACACTGCTGCAGGTAGATGCTGCTCACGAGTCCTTTTTCCTTATTTTGCTGAAAAAAAAAAAAAAGGGGGGGGGCCTGTGGCTTTGAAAGCAGCACCTTTTGTCTCGGAGGCTTTCCAACTTTCTCACTGACATTTTGCCCCTAGCATCAACTCTCTCTCTTTCCCTTTCTCTCTCTCTCTCTCTCTCTCTCTCTCTCTCTCTCTCTCTCTCTCTCTCTCTTATTATTGAAATCTACTCTCATGTATAAGGACTTTGCACACAATCTTCTTGTGATTTCAAAACCCAGGGAGAGAATCAAGAGAAAGAATTACGACATTAGAGTTGGAACCCAAAAAGTTGGTCACCGAGTATATGCCAAATGACAGCAATGACTGCCCTCACCATGCACAAATAAAATGTCACACACCAGTTGGCATGTTAAAGAGGTAGCCTCTGAATTACTGGAATCACGAGGGGAGGTAAAGGATGGGAAGCTGTGTTAATAGGTACGTGGTCCATACAAGCCCTTCAGACATTGGACAGTCCTCATGGAAGCTCTGCTCAAAATAGGTCTGCTCATTGAAAGCTACTCGGGAAATAATTGATACAAGCAGTTAGTCAGTGACCACTGTAGCTGAGAGCTGTTCAAGGTTCTCACCCACAAGTGTAAAGGGCATAACTTAAATTTCTGTACCTGGTAATATGATCAAAAACAACGTATTCTTCCACTGAGCTGAAACACAACTAACATCTCATCAACATACAGCCATCATGTATGGAGTTGAGCCGGTCTCTGCCATATGGTACTCTAAAATATGCCTCGATTCTGTTAAATCTGCAGGATTTAGAATCCTGTTTATACATCTAGGCTTGCTTCAGAGCCAGCGTTTTCCTTCAAACTACAAGCTACAGAAGGAGCTAGCAGAACCATAGCAATGCCCCCACAACAACCTCGAGCCCAGGGTATCAGAGAACTGGAGAGGTGAGAACCCTTGCTCGGCAGAGTTACCAAATTACTCACGCAAGACCTGGAGCAAAATTTTTGTGAGCATTTTAAATCTGTGCTGCAATTAAGGTAGACCTCACAACAATGAACATTTGGTTTCAGGCTCTTGTTTTCTTCTATAGATAATTATTTTAATTAATTATAAAGATCAGAACCAGCCCACAGGGCTCCTTAGAAAAGGCCACCTGGTCCCTCCTCTTCACTACTGGGTTTTCAGAGAAAGCCACAGAAAGACTTTACAGTAACACCCAAAACGCAACCACACACACATGTATAGGTCCCACCCCGACTTCCTTGGCACATTGGAGATTCTTTCTCTCTAAACAGGAAGCTGTTGCCAGTGTCCCCCGTTGTTTACAGAGTGCTGAAAGCCCTTTTGTACACTAAGAATCACAACTTTCAAAGTCTAGTGTCTTATCTCCCTGCTCTCATTGATGCTAAGTGTACACGCTGCAGCTGAGAGAGAAACCAAACCCAAACGGCCGTGGGCTGATGCAGAATCAGCAGCTGCAACGAGGAAAAGTTAGCTGCACCCTGCCAGGCAGTGCTGGAGTTGTTAGACTCAGAACAATACCGAACGAGGATTCCTGCAATTCGAGGGAGCACGTTTGGCTCACGCCGCACAACGCGAATCTCTAAATAATGTATGTTAGCAAGTGTTTCGCAAGGAGATTACATTTTAACCTACTTCACGGAACATTAATCCAAATCTAACCACATTCCAGAGACTGCCTGAAATGCATGACTAGAAGTCACTTCGCATTCTTTGCCTGGGTCCATCAGTAACCGCTCCTGAAGACAAAGTTGTAGGAGGTTAAGAGGGGAGAGGGAAAAAACCACCACAGGCTGGGAAAACACGTAACTCCGGCGTATAAAGCAAGCTGGTTACCTCACGTAGCAATGTGGGATTTAGTAGTCCATGCTCCTGCAGCCCCTGGGAAGTAACAACCGCAGTGAAAGCAACAGCAGCAGCGACAGCCTCAGCAGCGAGGTCCAGCATCCACCAGATTCTCACAAGCCTTTGACTATGCGGACAGACTCAGGCACAGACTCTGCCTCTGGCTGACGTCAAAGTCCCTGTCACATGGCCAGATAAAAGCCAAGAGAGCATTGGTTGTCGTAGCAACCACAGACCGGCTCTGAAATTATTTCAATAGGTCATCTGTCACTGATGTGTGGCTTGTGTGTGTGTGTGATGCGTGCATACACACGGAGTGCAAAGCCATCGTGAACGGTGCCTGATAACCACAACCCTCAAAGTTGTGACTCACTAGTGTCTGCAACTTTCATCGTTAAAGCTTGCCAGTCCTTTCCCCAGTTGCCAGGAAATACACGCTGTGACCCACAGCCTTGCTATCACAGCATGAAGCCCCTCCCCCTCCACTCAAGGAAAGAAACTGAAAACTTGCATGACGTGGTTTTCTTAGTGAATTAAATCACCCTGTAAATAAACCGAGGGGAAACAGCTTTCAAAGGGGGTATTGATAGGAAAATTATTCTTAAAACTGAATCCACATCAGGGTACTGAGAGCGCACGGACTGAAGACGGAGCAGCCGAAGGATCCAGACAGGAAACGCGACATAGCAAGCAGGTGAGATTCTTTGGAAAAATGAAGGCTGGCAAACTTCCACAACAGCACAACTTTGAATGACTTGGAGATTAGAAGAAAAAGACAAAAGCCCCCCCTGCAGGCACCAACTTCTACCGCCCACGATTCTCTGACCCACAAGGGCTCGCTGGGGTTTCTCGTCACGTGAATGAATCTACAGCCCACAGACACCAAGTTCAGCGGAATTACCCAGACCAGAGCAGAAGAAGGCCCGGCCCACCTGTTCCCAAATTACAGCCCCATTTCCTTCAGGGCCACTCTAGCTTACCTCTAGCTCTGCGAGCATGCTTAGAACCCAGCTAATTCTCATTCTTAATTAACAGGAAACTAATTAAACAAAAGTAAATGAACCCCAGAGGATGGTACTAAGAAAAAGCCCTTTAGAAAATGTGGACTTTTTCAAAGGACAAGGGAGCTAAAAGGGGAGAAGAGATTGTTCCAAAAAGACCCTCATGAGCCAGAGTTACTAGACTTTCACACACACACACACACGCTCATGCACACTCACACATTTGTATGCATACTCACATATAAACATGTATACACAAATGCACACTTACACATCCATGCACACACATATACACATGCACACACACATGTACACACCCACACGCACATATGTGTGCCTACACACTCATACTCATACACATGCACATACATATATGTATGCACACATACACATATAAGATATGAGTAGCTCTGGGACTCAACTGGTAAAATTACACTTGTGTCACAGGATAAAACATCTTCAAGAAAGTAAGAAGACCTGTCTCTTTCACAAGACTAGTGCCCGATCTGCTTGGCCATGGAAGCTTCCCATCCCATTTTTCTTCTTGATTTCCACGCTAGCCCCAATTAAAGATAATTAAAGATGGATTTTTTTATTGGAATAATTATTTTCCTGAAGCCGTTGGTGGTAGCCTGCCTCACATAAAGGTAAACTATAAAGAAAGATCCTTTAATTTCAGACTGGTGACAGTTGGGGACGGAGCTACTTGTTTGGATGACAACAGTTGAAGCCAGTGTCTATGTAAGTTGGTTTGGATGCCTTATAAGGGGCAGATGTAAGCAATGGTTCTAATGCCCAAATCCACATTCTATTTATAGTGCTGGCTTTCTTTTCAGAGTGTGGGTCCTAGTGATGCGGTGGGGAGGGGAGGAGGCAGGGACAGAAGGCCAGGGATCAACTTCTCCCCGCTGGCTGCCTGACTTGTCTTAGCCCAGGCTGGGAAGCCTCAGCTGCTGCTACTTTATTTACAGAGCAGGAAGTTGCAATGCCAGCTTCCACCAGTAGGTGATGTCTTCAGAAGCAAATTCTCAGAAACCTCTACATTTCAGCACTGCATGTAAAGATTGGTAAAAACTAGCCCCTCTTCCTTTTGAGTTTCCTGTCGATTTTATAGGTACACTTCACTCTATCCTGACTTGGGCTTGTCTGGCAGGTTAAGCTGACCAGGGACTGTATTCCCCATGAGAAAATGGGGACCTGTTTCCTACAGCAAGCACCCAACTTCCCATCATCCATTCTCCTCTGTAAACAACACGGGATTGAGAGTTTGCTTACAGATAACGAAGCTGCCGTCATCTGCAGGGTTAAAACCATCACACCAATCTCCTTGGAGCTCAGATGTCTACCAGTTCGGCTAATAGATGCAGTACATGGTAAGCAACTCACGGTGCCTTCTCCCACGACACTGTATTACACTACAGAGAATACACTCCAACTCATTTTCTGAAGGTCAGGTCATTTTAAAGGTGAAAATGATTCACCTGATTTTAAAATATCCACTCAAACACAGGTCTCCCCAATATTTTTAACTTACCGAAAGTAGGGCTGGTCGCCTATTAGTTGGCCTGTTTTTGCCAGGAATATGTGGTAAATACAGGGTTTACATGCCTCAACTAAAGGGTGCTTTGGCCTGTGAGTAGACAATTCTAATTAGCCGTAAAACCCCTTACTATTCCTTGGCAGCGACCTGATTGTCTCTACTGTCTTCACATCAGTGAGAGGCTCTACCTATTCTTGGAACTGTCTGATTCAAATCTTACGTCTTTTGGTTGGATCTTGGGCAAGTCACAAAAGTGCCCCAAGCTACAGCACCTACATGCTGAGGTCATTGCAAAGATTGCAAGGGGACGAGATCATAAAATTCTGACCCTTGCCACAGGGCAGGGGAAGCAGCGTGTGTTCACCAGCTCTTGGTCATCCGTCCAGCTTTAGCAAGTCTATGAAGACCTCCAGGGCAAGGATCCTATCTGTCATGGTGCCCGTGGTTAGGACAGAGCCCAGACACAGCAAGAGCTCCCTGAGCGTGGAATGACTCATGGATTAGGGAAAGAATGCGGAACAAGAGGAGGACGGAAAGCTGGTCTATTTCTTCTACCAGAAGACTTTGAAGAAATCCCAACATTATCTGCTATTTTCTCCTCGAGTAGTTGGTGTGTGCAAGCACGTGCGTGTGTGTTATGGATGTTTGGACATAAATGTGTGCAGGTACGGGTGTTCATGTGTCCATGGGGAGGGCCAGAGGAAGACACGGTATCTTTATTGCTCATGTTTGAGGCAGGGTGTCTTACAGAACCTTGGAGCTTGCTGGTTTCCAGTTAGGCTGGTAGCCGGCAAGCCCCAGGGGACTCCTCCTTTCCCCTGCCTTCTCTCCCAGTCACTGGGCTACAGACACATGCCACTCTGTCTGTATACACACATGCTGAGACGCGTATTGTGAGTACTCAGACCCACTGAACCGTCTCGCAGACCCAGTAATCAGAATTCTGAAGTGGTGTGGGGCTCTGAAAATCCTCAGAAACTGAAGAGACAAACACCGAAAAACAGCACCAAAGAGAAGGGACCCCAACCCCTGTCCTCCCTGCCTGCGTTTGCTAGTTCCTGAGTAGCCTATGGGAAAGCCTGAAGGGAGGCATGGGGCCACAAGGCAGACAGAAACTCCGCCTGGTTCTGGTGGACCCAGGGGACAAAGTGAAGTTTTGGATCCACCAAGAGGCCTGAGCATGGTAAGCAGCTTAAGTTTTCAGTTCCCATGGATGAAATATTAAATCCTATAATTATTAGAAGACAAATACATGGGGCCTCATAGAGCCAACAACTACTGCAAAGTCACTACAATACCTAAAATAAGGTAATCTCCTGTATTCTTGCTTCCTTCTAGAGTACACAAACCCTCTCCTTATTATAACACAAGAAGATGCCATCCAGGGCCTCTGAAAATTTTCACACATCATTTCCAAATTAATTAAAAAAGAAAAAGAAAATCCTAGGGGTCAAGAATGTCATCTAACCAGTCAAGGTCTATTGTTGCCATTTAAAAAGCGATGCGCGAGAGAAAGGCGCCATGCAACAGAGCTGGAGGAGGTTTTATTGGGGGAAAGGGAACGTTAAAATAAGGTACAGGATGGGGGAGACTGGCCTCTGGGGACAGGAGCAGCAGAAGAGAAGAGAGGGATGCAGAGAGACAGAGATAGAGATGGAAAGTAGGCAGGTCCCATTTAATAGGGAACACAACGAATGTGCACAGGAGTTGCTCTCAGCGGCTGCAGCTGAGGACGGATCCTGTCAGGACCCCAAGGGCAGGCCAGTGCAGATGCCTGAAGACTAACATCTATAACGGAAACAACTGACAGTAGAAACAGACCCACATGCTACTTCTCTGTAGTCAAACAGGGACCTGAGCACACTTAATATGCAGAAGGAAATAAATAAATAAATAAATAAATACATACATACATACATACATACATACATACATACATACATACACAGGGAGTTCTACACATCAAAGCAGGACCGGGAGCTGGAGAAGTAAGGTAATGGCTCAGCAGGTAAGAGGTTATACTGCTCTCAACGGAGGACCCAGGTTCAGTCCCAGCACCTGTGCAGGTGGCTCACAACCACCGGCAACTCCAGCTCTGGCCACTGTCACCGTACACACATGGAGAACCCCTCCCCCCGCACACCAACACAATTAAAAGTCCTCTAAAACAAAACCTGAGACCGCTAACGTGCTAGGGTTAAATAATTGAAGAATGAGTTCTTTCATAGTTAAGGAGAACAAGACCGTATTAGACACAGAAGGAAGGATGGTACTAAAAGAACGGAAATAGAGATAACTGAAAACACAAAAGGTAACAAAACTGAGAACCAGCCAGCTGTTTAAAACAACAAAGTTGACAAGGCTCTATCCAGACTGAAGGGGAAAATGAAATCAACGCTATGGCCATGAAAGGGAGGGGCATCGCTCCAGGGTTATTATTGTGATAAAGATACTGTGGCAAATGCTACCTCTATAAAATTGGCAATTTAGGAAAAAACTGACTCATTAAAAATAAAAGCCACCAAAACTCATCCAACATAAAATACACAATTTGAACGATTGTACAAACTATTAAGCTAATCCTGGGAGTAGAGGCATGGCCACTATGCATGACTCAGGCCAATTGATTTTTGATCAATAGAGACAACTAATTACATGGAGGAAAGAAATTCTTTTCAGCATGATGTAATGGGGGCAGTTAGTTATCTCTAGCGGGCAGAAACCCTCAATCTGAACCCCTCGCCACACACACAGACCCATCAGGTGGGTGCATGAAGTTACATCTTGAAAAAGAAGCCTCAGGGAAAATTTGAGAGGTCCACACCAAAGACAAGACTGACAAAGGAAGGGGGCTACCAAGGAGCAAGTGCTCTGAGAAGAGGCTAACACTCCAGGGCAGACGGGAGGAAGGATACTTGCAAGTGGAAAGACAAATGACTCATATTGAGGCTCCCAGAGAACCCCAAGATCCAGTGATAAACAGTCCAACCAGAAAAGGGGCAGAAGACATGAAAAATAAACATTATCAAAAGCACAGCAAATAGGCACACAAAACATTTTTAATGTCGCTAGTTGTGAGAGTTATATTTTTATTGTCAGCTTGACTGGATTTAGTCACTTCCAAGTAGGTATAAGGGCATTTACAGAGAATCTTCCCTGAAGAGGGAAGAGGTAGACCATTCACAGATGAGGGTCTCAGACTGAATAAAAAGAATAAAAAGGCTTAGAGACATATTTCCTAGGAAAATCAGTATGACTTATTTAAAAAATTTATTTAAAATCATATTACACACACATACACAGAAATATTTAATGATTTATTGTATCTGTGTGTGTGCATGCATGTATGAATGTGTGTGCTGTGTGTGGCCAGTGCCTGCAGGGGACAGGAGATGTCAGAGGCCCTGGAGCTGGAGTTACAGGTGACTGAGACACTATATGGGTGTTGGGAACTGAATCTGGGTCCTGTGCAAGACCTGCAACTGCTCTTAAACTGAGCCATCTCTCCATAAACCCCTATATACACACTCTCTCTCTCTCTCTCTCTCTCTCTCTCTCTCTCTCTCTCTCTCTCTCTCTCT
>NW_004949127.1:915872-921778 GCF_000317375.1 Microtus ochrogaster | reverse complement strand
CTCTCTCTCTCTCTCTCTCTCTCTCTCTCTCTCTCTCTCTCTCTCTCTCTCTCACAGACCTTCTGGGAGAACAGTGAGTTCTCCAGATCCTGGATCCATAAAAACTACTATTCTAGGGCCCCATCGTCTTTATGGGTGGAAACTCGTACGCTAAGGACCTCCTGCCCAACCAAAATGTTGGCAACTTGCCCAGTTCTTACTACATGAGTTGAAGACTTGAAGGTATTTATGCTCAGGAATATCTCTGGAAAATGCTATCAGGATATATAATCCAAAACAGCTCATATTTATAAAAATAAATAAATAACTAATCATCATCCCAAATGGAAAGCATAAGCCCAGATGTTTTCATTAGGGAATTACACCAGACAAGGGAGACATTGCTCCGATTCTCTACAGCATCTTAGAGGAGGTGGGCCGAAGGATTCCTGGCTAACCTATTCCGTAAGGCTGAAGTTACCCGAAGACCAATTTCCTTACAAGGAAACAGCAGAGCAATACCTCACATCTGGACAGCTGCAAAAATCCTCAACAAAACCTCAGCAAATCCATCCAGCAGTGCTTAAGAGAATCGCATGCTATAACAAACAACTAAGATGTCAGGGGAGGCCCGAGATTTTTCCAATCGGCTCAATAATCAGTCACATGAACAGTTCCAAGGATATTTCCTATCATCATAATAAAAGATGAAAAAAGGAAGTGTTTGACAAAATCCGACATCTGTTTATGGGTAGAACTTTCAGTAAATAAGGATGAGAAGAAGCCTTCCTAACTTAGGAAGAACAGCCCAGAGAACCCATAACTGCACCACACTTGAGAGCACAGAGCAAAGCTTCCCCACCAAGGATCAGCAACAAGGTAGAGACGGTGCCTCCCAATGCCCCTCTTCCGCATTCCTGGGAATACTAGCTAGTCCAGTAGAAAAGAAAAGAGTGAAAATAAGGAGAACTCTGCTTGCAGATATCATGATCCTGGGGGACAAGAATCAGCGAGATCTTTCTGGAACGGACGGCAATTACAGCAACGCAGCGAGACTCAGGCAAGTACACAAACGCAGACTTACAGTGATCCTTTATTTACGTTTTGTAAATACAGCTTGCCTGTAGACCAGTGGGTAAAACTAAGCCTCCATAGGCCAGGCAGTGGTGTCACACACCTTTAATCCCAGGATTTGGTAGACAGGCAGGTGAGTTCTCTGGGAGCTCAAGGCCACCGTGGACTACACCAGATCAATGTGGAGACAGATCCAAGTGGTGGCGCTCCCGCCTTTAATCGCAGCACAAGAGAGGCACATAAGGCTGCATGAGACAGAAACTTGCTCTCTTTCAGTCTGAGGAGTTTTTAGAGGTAAGAGCTCTCTAGTGGTTGGCTGCTTGCTTTTCTGATCTTCAGGTTGAACCCATATCTGTCTCTGGGTTTTATTATTTGTGCTACACAGACCGCTTTCTTCCATTCTATGTATTAGTGGACAAGCAGAACTGAAATTAAAAGCACACTATCATTCACATTAGCACCTCCTAATATGAAGTACTTAGGGATCCACACAGCTAAATCTGTAGAAAGTTTGAGGAAAATGGTAAAATTCTAGTGAGCAAAGTCAGAGAACTGAAGAACGCGGTTAGGCCATGCACAGAGACAAGAGGTAACAGTGCCGGTCTCTGCTCTCAGCAGCTTGGTCTATTGCACCACGTGACATCACCGCAGCCTTGGTTCTGAATACACAACATGTGCATTTTGTACTAAGCCTGCGGCCACTCTCTGCAACACCAACACTGCCTGAGACACTTCCGTGCAGTGCAGATTCAAGACTGTTGCAGGCTAAGAAAGTTTCTTTTCACTCTTATAGAAAAACAATGACTTAATTATAGTGATGTGGGAATGATTTCTTATTAATAAAGAAACTGCCTAGGCCCATTTCATAGGCCAACCCTTAGGTAGGCGGAGAAAACAGAACAGGATGCTGGGAGAAAGAAGCTGAGTCAGAGAGTCGCCATGGTTCCCGCACTCCAGACAGATGCAGGTTAAGATCATTCCTGGTAAGCCGGCTCATGGACTACAAAGAATAATAGAAATGGGTTAGATCAATATGTAAGAGCTAGCCAATAAGAGGCTGGAACTATTGGGGCCAGGCAGTGTTTAAAAGAATACAGTTTCCGTGTAATTACTTCGGGTATAAAGCTAGCCGTGCGGGCGGCCAGGTGCTGGGGATGCAGCTCCGCCGCTCATAATTCAACAAATTATAGAAAACAAAAACTGAGTTTTCTTTCTTTCTTTCTTTCTTTCTTTCTTTCTTTCTTTCTTTTTCTTTTTCTTTTTGTTTTTTTTCGAGACAGGGTTTCTCTGTGGTTTTGGAGCCTGTCCTGGAACTAGCTCTTATAGACCAGGCTGGTCTCGAACTCACAGAGATCCGCCTGCCTCTGCCTCCCAAGTGCTGGCTGAGTATTTTCTTGCCATCATTCCTCAGCAGGTAGGTATGAAACAATTTTGTTACAATGTCCAATTTTAAAAAAAATCGCTGTTCCAATTGTTGACTTGAGTTTCATTAAGCTTCATTAAAATCAGTAAGTGGACTTTGGCTTATGATTCAGACAGAATTCCCAACAATTTTTGAAACAGTCATTTCATACTATGCATTTATGCAACATCATGTTCTCAGCATTGATGGTCATAAAATCAAAATATTAATTAGATGAAAAATATTGAAGATTCTCGACCCCTTGCAGTATGAAATGTTCAGCCAAGACTTAATTTTTATGTATAAACAAGGACATCAATCTCACTAGTAATAGATTTGCTTTCATCTTCCATGAATGGTATAATTGTCTGTGTACCGAGAGGAATGGTTTTTAAAATTAACTTCTTTATGAATTTTAAATCTCAAAATGTTTGGTTTGCATACCTATTTTTTACACTATAGGCCTACATCACAATAGACTCCTTTGGTGAATGGAGCTGCAGGTAGGAAAAGTTTAAGAAACTCTGGTCTACAGATGCAATGGACTTCGATTACAGTTCCGGAGATTTAGGATTTAGTTGTTGGATTCCAACAAAGTGGTTCATCTAGAGAGGCCACAGGCCTAGAGTAGCCAGCACAAGTTTGAAGGGAATGGACAAAGGTTAGTGTAGTGAGCCGGACAGGATCGCCATTACAAGATGGCACCCCATCCTGTCTTGTTGGTTATAAACAACCCCATATTTAGCTATGCCTTTGAGAGCTGCGTGTCCCCTGCTCCCCGCATGCTCGGTGGATAATGGTCCCTAGGCCTATCCCGAAGTACTCTGGTGTCAGCTGATGGTGGCAGCCAATCACAGGGCGATCCATGTGCCAATTCCCTATATAAGCAGCCGCCATAGTGCCCCCCAGGCCTCTCGTCTCTCGCCCCCCTCTCTCTCTCTCTCTCTCTCTCTCTCTCTCTCTCTCTCTCTCTCTCTTCCTGCTCCCCCTCGCTTTCTGCCCCTCTCTTCCCCCTTTGCTTCATGCTCTCTCTCAACCAAGTGCACTCCAGTAAAGCATGATCTGAGAAGAATCCTTGTGTGGTGGTGTTTCTTCCTCGCTGGTCGAGAAGCCTGCCGCAGGTTAGGGCTGCTGGGGAGTGAAGTCAAGACAAAATAAAGCCACACCAAGTGTGCTACAAATAGATTGCTAGAAAGAATGTGGGGTGCTCACAAACAGACTCACATATAGTCAGCTGATCAAAAAGCAATAAAATGGAGCAACAATAGTCTTTCTGAAATAAATCTGCTGGGCGCTGGGGGTATAGGTCAGGTTACAGCACTTGCCTGACAGGAATGAGACTCTAGGCTCTGGAACAATTGAGAGTCCAGATACAAAAGAGAAAGAATCTAGCAAAACTTGACCCTAACCTTCATAACAAGCTAGTGCAAAGCCCGTCATCTGTCGGGAAGGGCATTGCAGGGAGGATTAGGAGCAGGGAGCTGGAAGTGGAAGCAATTGTTAAAGAACAAATTAAAAAATATTCTTTAAAAAAGTGTCAACAGACTGAAGTGAAATGGAAACTCTAGACACCCTAGAAGATAATTGGGGAGAATCGAGGTGATTGCTGCCATGCTGGGCTTGGAGGTCCAAATCCGGAAGTATGACTCATGAGAAGGGTACTTGGTAAGACCATTTAAATCATTTCTATTATTTAAAAAAAACCTCTAGAGCTAGAGAGATGATTCAGCAGTCAAGAGTGTGCTCTTGTTCTTCTAGAGAACCTGAGTCACCCACATGGCATGGCTCACAACCTCCTGGAGCTCCAGCTCGAGGAGATCTGATGTCTTCCTTTGTCTTCTGTGGGTTCACGTATGTGCACAGATAAAAATAATAAATTTATTTTTCTGACCCAGGAGAGATGGGTCAGTAGGTGAGGTGAGTGCATGCAAGTATGAGCCCCTGAGTTTGATCCCAGCCACCCAGGCAAACACTGCTCAGATGGCAGCGTGACTGAAATCCCAGCCCCAGGGAAGGCAAGGCAGGCAGATCCGGGGTCCCACTGGCCAGTTTTGAAGGATCGGTGAAGTCCAGATTCAAAGAGAGATGCTGTCTCAAAAATTAGAATGGAGAATGCCTAATACCCATCTCTGAACACGGACACACACAAACACAAACGCACCGCTCTGTGGAAGTCAGTATCAACAGAATGAGGAGACAGTTACAAACTTGCTTCTGAGAAAACACATCAGGAACAGGACTGCTCTCCAAAATACTCAAGAACTTTCAAATCTCAGCAGGGAAAGAAACCTTGTCAGAAACCATCCCAAGGAGCTCAACAGACACCACAATGAAGAAGACGTACAGTAGAAAAGAAAAAGCAATATGGACATATGCACCGTATCAGATATTATCGGCGAAATGTCAATCAGAACAAGAAGGCCCACTCTACGTCCTCTACTGTCAGAATCTCAAACATGGACACCAAGTGCTGGTGAGCACCAGGAGTGATGGGGACTCTCGCTCCCTGCTGGTAGCAATGCATACCCACAGTCATTCTGGACAGCAGATTTGCAAAAACATACCCTTAACACGTGGCACAGACACTGTGTTCTTTAACACTTACCTAAAAGAGCTGAAAACTAGCCTGTGGATGTTTATAGCAGCTCTGCTCATAACTGCCAAGCTTTCGAAAACAACAAGATGTCCTTCAGATAATAGAGAAATAAATACAAAGTATTTAGACTGTGAAATATTTACTATTAAAAAGCAATTAGATATAAGAAATGACACGAAAATGCCCTAAATACACATTACTAAGGAAAAGCTAAGCATGGTACCAACTGCAAGCTATCTGGACAGGGCAAGTGGTAGTCAGGGGCTGGAGGGCTGGAGGGAGGGCTGAGCACAGAACACAGAAGGGTCTGTGCTGGTAAAACTGTGTGGTGATGAAGGGTGGGAGAACAGGCACCCCAAACGCATCCCTTTGATAGCAGGATCACCTTGAGCTAAGGGCACTGGAAGACAGCAAGAGAGAAGGCATTCCAATCTCACCCCTCTCTTTTGAAAGCAGGAGATAAAAGCCCCGTGCAGCAGAGGCCCCTCCCCGTTCCAGGAAGAAAAGCTGCGTTCTTTGAGCTTAGAGAATTCCGTATGGATCTGAAAATAATTGCTTTCCTTTTTCCTCCGCACACGATTTACTTTCCGCCAGCCCTTGACGGTGGATCAAAGAGGCATTCAGACCATTGCTGGGCTCTTAATTTCCTTCCTTGGCACCTGGGCCATATAAGGCTTCCATGACGTTTGATGCTTTTCTTCCGTTAGGGCAGTCTAGGCCTACCTGCACCAGCCATCAGAGGTGAAGGAAGCTTTCCTTCCCCGAAACACTGCAGGGTGGACACATGCTACAAATTGTATGAGTCCAAAGAATGGGCAACACCCAGAGCGAACCTGATCCTGCTGCACACAACAC
>NW_004949127.1:913818-915152 GCF_000317375.1 Microtus ochrogaster | reverse complement strand
ACAACACCCAGAGTGAACCTGATCCTGCTGCACACAACACCCAGAGTGAACCTGACCTGCTGCACACAACACCCAGGGTGAACCTGATCCTGCCATTGTCACAGGACCTATGAGCCAGATTAGAAGTCCCTTGTTCTTCCTGGGAAGATACTCGAGGGCCTGGCAGTGCCAAGCTTCCTGCTCCCCAGCAGCGCAGCAGGGCAGCCTCAGGAGACTCGAGTAGCGCCGCCCTCTGCACAGCTAATCTGCAGGCCATTGTCAGAGCTCAGGCCTTGGGATGTGTTCTTTCCGGACCATCATTTTATTTCCTTGCCACCCCCATTTAGACAACGCCTCTCTTCGCCGGTCTCACAGGTCCCAGGCCTGCTAGGAACCCATTCCAGCCTCTTGCCTTGTGAGTCGCTGACAGTTTGAAGGCAGGTGCACAGAAAGGCAGGGTCCAGGCAGGGTTTTCCTTCTTTAGCCAAGCAGCCACCAAAATAAAATGAACTATAAAAATGAGAAAAGAGATCGAGCTGACAGAAAGATGCATCTCACTGTCCAGCTGCCAAGAAGGCCTTGTGGACAGGGCAGATTTTCAGAATAATCGCCTTAGAGAGAAGAGCTGAGAGAGACCCATTCAGGGCCCCACGGCCTGAAAGACGCATTATTCGGGGCGGGTCAGGTGGAAGCAACCTCCGGTGAATGCAGCCTTCTGAAGCAGTGTTAGACCATCCGTGTTCTAAAGGGGCCCTCTGACATCAGAGATTTCAAACAAGATTTGGCTCTCAAGGAGCGACACTATATCCTCACAGGTGTGGAATAATCAGACATCTACAAAGGCAGATTCTCTAAGTTGGACCCGCAGATGATTGGGATACAAGGGGACCATTTTGTCTGGCCCCTGGACTCTCTGGTTCAGGGTGGGCATTCTGAACTGGTGTGGTGGGCTTGAGAAATCATCTCAGCTGCCTTAAAGGAAACCCTGAGGGGATTTCACCCTGAGAGATAGTTAAGCTGAGCAATATATCCTTGAAAATGTTAACATTTAAAAATTATAAGATACTATAAAACACTAATCCTAAAGTAAACACTTTACCCCCTCTATTATCACAAACAAGAACTTCCCTCATTCCTTTGTCTTTCTGTTTGCTTGTTTTTGTTTTTCGAGACAGGGTTTCTCTGCGTAACTTTGGAGCCTGTCCTGGAACTAGCTTTCATAGACCAGGATGGCCTCGAACTCAGAGATCTGCCTGCCTCTGCTTCCTGAGTGCTGGGATTACAGGTATGCACCACCACTGCCTGGCTTGGTTTTTTTCTAGACAGGTTGCCCACGGCTGTCTGTACAAGTGTCG
>NW_004949127.1:911273-913628 GCF_000317375.1 Microtus ochrogaster | reverse complement strand
CTCAGCCACAGCCCTATTTCTAGACAGGTTGCCCACGGCTGTTCGTACAAGTGTCGCCAGGATTCTCTCAGCCACAGCCCTATTTCTAGACAGGTGGCCCACGGCTGTCTGTACAAGTGTTGCCGGGATTCTCTCACTCAGCTTTCACAGCAGTCACATGTGGCGTGAACCAAAGCTCCAGGCTGGACAAACGGGAGTCTTGGGAGGGCGTCTGTGCTGCATGGAGAGCGTGCCTGGTACCAGCAGGCCCTGGCAAGGGTTGCCACTCAAATCCAGAACTTGGAGAAACCAAACATGGCTCATCTCCTTTTTGTTCTCGGCAGGCTAATGGAGACCTCCAAGCAGCTTTTTTTTCTATCTTTTCCAATTGCAGACCAAATTCCAATAATTCTTCCATGTTGATAGTCAAGCATTTTTCTGGCAGCAGCCAGTTCCTTTGCTTCTGAGTTTCTCTATCATAAATAGCAACATGTAAACATCTTGGTCACTGCGCTTTCTTCCTGACAGCAATGATTCCTAGGAGTTGTGGCTCTGAAGATGAGTCAGCTTGCCAATAGACTTTCTCCTTAGACTCTCAAACGAGCTAGAATTGTCTCGTTGTCGGTAAGAAGAACTAGACACACTATTTCTCTGCAGGTTTCTTGGCACTAAGCACGACGTGTGTGTGTGTGTGTGTGTGTGTGTGTGTGTGTGTCCACGCACACCCACTCGCATGCTTGTATTTCCTTGTCTATGAATTGTACTTGATGGCTGTTCCTATTGTGGCCCAGAATTTGGTTCTTCATAAACAGCTTTGCACAATTCCAAAATTAAACTCATTTTGTCCCCCAATTCCTAATTTGCCATGGTGAGGTCATCCTTGTTGTCATTATCGCTTTAGCTCCTTGTTAATCTCTGGTGCGGCCCTTTCCCAGCTATTGGGTCTCACGAGAAAAGTCTGTTACACTGTCTGGCAGTTTGTGACACCCCTATCATGCATACATGTCCAATTAGATACTCTTTAAAGCATTTTGGACCAGAAAGAAGCAATGAGCTCATCTTTTGATACATTGTTCTAATGTTCACGTCACTCCGGCCTGGTGAGCAAGGGCCCCACAGCACCCGTGCCATGAGTGAAGAAGGACCGAGAGAATCCATTGTCCATGCATGGAGATGACCCACCATCAATCTAGACAACCAGCCCAGGGCAGCAATAAAGGAGCAACAGCCAACCAACATATCACAACCAGCCGTTAGCTTCAATGTCTCACTGTGTACCAGAACATGGCTAGTTTATCAGAACATGAAATTCCAAAGCAGACCCATGCTGAAATCTGTCTCATGCACACGTAAGTACACACGTGATTGGGTTTACCCACGCTTGCGTGGGAAAACTCAGACATTTCAAGTTCATTCAGTTGTTTTCTGCCTCACAAGGCTTCCAGATGATTCCGATGATTCATGCCGAAAGCAGATCCTGTTCATGTACAGATGGCTTCTTATTTATAAATCCTTAAAATTCATTTACTGAATTATTTATCGAGGTCCTGATCAGATGGATTTTTACATACACTATTGTCAACAAGAAATGGAATGTCAGTAAGCTGGCATTTATGAAGTATTCAGCACATTTTAGTTGTGAGCAGCATGGATAGGGACACAAAGGGAGGCAGCCATCTCCCCCTGATTTTATGGAAACATGAATAACTTTCCTAAGCTCATATAGTTAATAAGAGAGTAACTGGATTTGAATCCAGTTGTTTTGAGATTGTGAATCATGTGACTGATACCTCGTGACAAACAGAGCTTTCCAATACCCGCAGCTGGATAGCCAAATGTTTGTTGAGCCTCTAAGTACCAGCTCGCCACCAGGCCCTGTGTGGGGGGCATTGGCAGGAAGGGATAGACACAGGCAAATGGACACTAGAAAGAACCTGGGACCCCATGTTATGGGGGAGATTCAGGCAACAAGCTTCCCAAACTGAGGAGTCTTTCCCCTATCTGCCAGGCTGCAGTTTGGGTCTTTGAGACATAGAATTGTTTTACTAAGTAGAGAGGAAGCACACTGGCAAGTCACTAAAAACGTCATTCTGCCCATAGTGGGGAAACCCTCAAATTATAAATAAAAAGACTTTCACCAAGGGTATGAGGCTACTGAGTTGGCTAGAAAGGAAGGCAGAGCCTAGGAAGTAAAAGGAGCAAAACCTGCATGGATCTTATCTGTACAGCAGCTGACACCACCACTAGATATGTAATCAAGTTAACAGTAATGTAAGGGGAAACATGTGAGATCATATGCAAAACATACACAAGCATATCTGCGATGGTTTAAATAAAAATATCCTCTATAGGGAAGAGGAGGAAGAGGAGGAGGAG
>NW_004949127.1:909215-911173 GCF_000317375.1 Microtus ochrogaster | reverse complement strand
AGAAGAAGAAGAAGAAGAAGAAGAAGAAGAAGAAGAAGAAGAAGAAGAAGAAGAAGAAGAAGAAGAAGAGGCAGAAAGTTTTCTTCCAGCTCTGAGAAAAAGAGCGCTGAAGTCTTCCCTGAGACACACCTTTCCAGAAGCTAAAGGCAGCCTTCCCCTCATTAGGAGTCGCCAGTGGGACGTGTCTGTGAGGCAGCTGTTCCTTTACGAAGGGTTTTTCCATATTAGTTGCCTTGACTTCAAAACTTGCCAAATCAAAACGGATCATAAAAGATCAACTAGAGAATATACAGATGGATTATTTTAGTCAGAATCTTTCTTTAAATATGAAACAAATGGAAATTATTCAAAATTTAAAATGTAGTCTGGAGAGATGGCACAGGGGCAGAAGTGTTTGCCATGTATGTACAGAGATCTGAACTTGGATCCCCAGAGCCTCTTTAAGAGCTGGTTGTAGTAACTCACATCTGTGACCCCAGCAGTCCACTAGAGAGATAGATAGGAGGACTGACAGGGGATGCCTCAAGTTCAAGGGCCAGCTAGTCTGGGATATCCAAAGATACAGAGACCCCAGTTCAAAACAAGGTGGGGGAGGACTCACAGCCATGCGCTCTCTCTCTCTCTCTCTCTCTCTCTCTCTCTCTCTCTCTCTCTCTCTCACACACACACACACACACACACACACACAGAAATACATGTACGTTTCAACGTTTCAGGCAATTGCAGCTTGGTTAGTGACCAAAGGTACTTACAGCCAGGCCTGACAACTGGATTTGATGCCCAGAATCCACATGGTAGAACAGAACTCCTGAAACTTGTCCTCTGACTTTTACATGCCACACAGGGAAGAGCCACATGAATTATAATAATAAATAAAAGCAAATAACTGCTTTAGTATTGTGGGAAGCAAACAAAAAAATGCCAAACATTTCCTCATGGTTGGAGCCGGGTGGGAGACTCTAACTCATCCACCGCACAGTCCATGACCTGTGCATCTAGAATGTTCTGCCTCCATATGAAAGAGTCGGTGGCCTCTTCTGCCTGCTTGCTCCCAATCCCTCCTCCCCTCCGTGCTTGACTCTGTTGCAGGGTGCTGGATACTGCAAACTACATCCCCCAGAATCCTGCCCACTTGCAGTTAAATCCTGATGTTGAGCAGTGATCAGCACCTGGAGCATCCGTGACAGCCTTTCTGGTTCCAGCAGGACACTTAGGAGATTACAAAACTGAACCTGGACAGCTCAGCAAGCTCCACTTGGGTACCGAGCATCTTCTCCGCTGTCCTGTCCTTCCGGTGGTGGAGGCACCACACTCTCTGCCCTGTCCTAGCTCCCATTTTGCAGGTTCCAATTAAACCTCCTTTGTTTGACATACCTAATATGGTTTCTTCTTTCCTCATTTAATTTTATGACGATTATTAATCAAAACAAAACAAAGGCCAGACTGGAAGAGAAACCCTTTCTAATGACTGGAATCACAGCCAACCCAAACAAAGCCCATACATAACACACAGCCTGCTTTTGTTTTTTAAGCCTTTCCAGGGTGTTCACATTCCCCGCCATACTTTGCATTTACATAAAGTTCACAAGTTTTCTGATAAATGATGTCTCCTCACAGAATGTCAACATAACGCTGCAAGTTGCTAGACATTTAGGAAATTAGAATATAGTGGATTGTGTACAGCATTAACCATCTCCCCCCCCCCCCCCCCCCCAACCCATCAGAGGGAAGAGAGATCTGGAGACTGGATGATAAACCCCTTCCTGGGGCAAGCTTCCAAAGCTGCAGTTTGAAGAGTCTTGGATGACCAGAAGGGCTGTGCTGAGTTCTTCTCCCAAGCCTTGGTTTCTGAAGCTGAGCTCACTAGCCCCCCAGTGGCCACTCTGAAGCTGAGCTCACTAGCCCCCCAGTGGCCATTCTGAAGCTGAGCTCACTAGCCCCCCAGTGGCCACTCTGAA
>NW_004949127.1:884497-909115 GCF_000317375.1 Microtus ochrogaster | reverse complement strand
CCCCCCCCCCCCAGTGGCCAGCATTTCAAGCTTGGCCCTTCCATTTCCAAGCATTTTTTATGGTGAAGTTTTCGAACAGCATTTTCGAACCTTCTTGGCAAGACCTCCAGGAAATGAATATGCAAAACCTTCCAGGCTTCGGGCTTCTTCATAGGATGGAAAGGAAAGATGTTTTCTAGAAACAAGGAGGAGAACTCGGCAGATGGCTCAGTTGGCAAAACGCTTGCTGTTCTGATGTGTTGCTTGTTGCTGTGGTTAAAATACTGGCCAAAGCATGGTGGGAAGGAAAGGGTTTATTTCGTCTTCTAGCTCACAGTTCATCATGAACGGAAATTGAGGCGGCAACCTGGAGGCAGGAACTGAAGTAGAGACCACGGACCACTGCCACTCAGTCACTTACTCACCATGGTTTGCTCAGCCTGCTTCCGTACATAGCCCAAGACCACCCAGCTGGGGGTGGCGCCACCCACGGTGGATCAGCAATCGTTAATCAAGACTCCGGGGCTCACAGACATGCCTACAGTCAGATCTGACGGGGGCAGTTCCTCGGCCGAGGTTCCCTCTCCTCGAAGGTCTCTAGCTTGTGTCAAGTTGACAAAACTATTCCGCACGCTTGCTGTACCAGCCTGAAGACATGAATTTGGATCCCCGGCACACACATAAAGAGCCAGGCACAGCCTCTCACACTTAAAATTACAATGCTAGCAAAGCAGAGACATGAGATTCCCGGACCTCACTGGCCAACCAGTCTTGCCAAACGGGTGAGCTTCAGATGCAGTGAGAGACCTTGCCTCAAAGAGGAATGTAGAATATCAACTTGGAAAGACACCGGGCATCAATCTCTGGTCTCTGCATACATGCACACACATGCACCTACACACATATGTACATCTGAGGTGTGGTGGTCTGAACATAATTGGACCCCATAATCTCACAGGGAGTGGCATTATTTTGAGGTATGGCCTTGTTGGAGAAAGTGTGTCATTGTGAGGCTGTCAGGTCTCCTGTGCTAAGAATACCATCCAGGGTCTCTGTCAGTCAACTTCCTGTTGTCAATCAACTTCCTGTTGTCAGTAAGAGGTTGGACTCTCAGCTTCTCCAGCACCATGTCTGCCTGCTCGCCACCATGCTCCCTGTCATGATGATAATGGACTGAACCTCTGAAATGTAAATGAGCCATCCCAATGAAATGTTTTCTTCATAAGAGTCGCCATGGTCATGGTGTCTCTTTATAGCAACAAAAGGGAAAGAAAATGAGGGAAAGAATCATTGGACATCTATAGGGTTCTTAAAATGCTGGAAAATTCAAATTATACCCAGAAAGTGCTGTCCTTCAAAGAAGGCTTGGGTTGTAATAGCCAGAACCTGGAAACAACCTAGATGCCTTTCAATGGAAGAATGGATGAAGAAAGTATGGAATATATACATATTAGAGTACTACTCAGCAGTAAAAAACAAGGACTTCTTGAATTTTGCATAAAATGGATGGAAATAGAAAACACTATCCTGAGTGAGGTGTCCCAGACCCAAAAAGATGAACATGGGATGTACTCACTCATATTTGGTTTCTAGCCATAAATAAAGGACATTGAGCTTATAATTCGCAATCCTAGAGAAGATAAATAAGAAGGTGAATCCAAAGACAAACATATAGGCATCCTCCTGAATATTAACCTTCATCAGGCGATGAAAGGAGACAGAGACAGAGACCCACATTGGAGCACCAGACAGAAATCTCAAGGTCCAAATCAGGAGCAGAAGGAGAGGGAGCACGAGCAAGGAACTCAGGACCGCGAGGGGTGCACCCACACACTGAGACAATGGGGATGTTCTATCGGGAACTCACCAAGGCCAGCTGGCCTGGGTCTGAAAAAGCATGGGATAAAACCTGCTTTACATAGTGGACAATGAGGACTACTGAGAACTCAAGAACAATGGCAATGGGTTTTTGATCCTACTGCACATACTGGCTTTGGGGGAGCAGAGGCAGTTTGGATGCTCACCTTACTAAACCTGGATGGAGGTGGGCAGTCCTTGAACTTCCCACAGGTCAGGGAACCCTGATTGCTCTTCGAGCTGATGAGGGAGGAGGACTTGGTCGGGGGAGGGGGAGGGAAATGGGAGGCAGTGGCGGGGAGGAGGCAGAAATCCTTAATAAATAAATTAAAAAAACAAAAACAAAAACAAAGAAGGCTTGGGACCGGGGGTCACAAAATTCTCCAAGTGGATTGGAAGATGACAACCACCCAGGGGACAAGGCCAGAAAACCAAGCATACAGGGGAGTCCCAACTGAGTTCAACAAGGGAAAAATTCTGGAAATACCTGTCCGTTCACCTTCCAGAACCCTAGAAGAAAATTGAATTCAGTGGCTTATTTGTTGATCTTCCTGGGGGCAGTTTGCCTAGCAGATTTTAATTTCCTTTTTGATCAACTGACAAAGAAACAATGTGAACCCTACAATTACCCAGAACAAAGTGTCATTTACTTGTCATGGGACTTCTACATCCAATCAATTGTTCCTTTGTTCTCAGCTCAAATAATAAGGGAAGAAAAACCACCCCCTGTGCCTGGAGAACTGAAGCTGTGCTCCGTGCTAACTGCCATCCTGGCCTTTCTCCAACCTTTATATAGAAGCTGGCCTTTGTTATGCCATTGGCAGCATCTGTGCCAGCCTTCCTATCTATTGAGCCCTTCTGGCTTTTTGTACCATGGACCTGATGGGGTCCAAAGCTGTACCCCCACACAAAACATTAGCATCGCTGTTCTCAAGCTGACAACGGCTTCCAGGATTAAAAATAAACTCACGAGTGTGGGGTACCAGCACACCCCCCCGCCTTCTTTTAATAATGCCATGTAAATCTATCATCGTCTCTTTTATAAACCCCTTCGCTTCTTCAGAATTAGCTCAATTGATTCACTATTCCTCTTGTTTACCTCAGCACTAAGACACACTGGAAAGGGCAAACAATTGATAAACTCCCTTTGCCTGACAGCGTGGGAGGTTTTTCCTATTAACCTTGACATGTACATAACAGGGACACTGTGAGTCAAGTAATCCTCTCACAAGGGTCACTGAAAGGTCTTCTTAGATGGGGCCACTTTAGAATGCACAGAAGGGATAAACAAGTCACTCTCTGGAATGCGGGCTTCCACATCACTGTGTCAGCTCAACAGCTAAGGGCTCTGTGTTCTAGAGGCTCCACAAGCCCCAAATAGCACCACTAGCTGGGGACCAAGTGCCTAAACTCAACCCACAACACATCTCCCTTTCTAATCCTTAGACAAATTACTGTTTCTCTCCAGGCGGCTTCTCACCTGTAACATAGAAAATGCATTCAACACCGTCCCCATAATGGCATAGTTCTCTAGGGAGACATCTTGTGGCTTTAAGGATGTGGCATTGCGGTAGATACTGAGGCTGTCCTGTGCAGCCAGGGGACACTCAGTAGTTCATTCGCGAGGCTTGAGCAGCAAACTCTTTCATGGCCTCCACCCCAGCCCAGGTGACCTTGAGCCATTTCTCCTCACGATGATTGGCAGCTCCTCACGGTTCTCTGCGGCTCTGTCCCCATTCAGCCTGCCCTGCAACATGGCTCAAACACTCCAGCAAAAGCAGCAGACAGAGCACAGCCCTCCTTCAGCTTGGAGCCTTGCAGGGGCTTCACTTGGACAAAATCCAAGTCCCCTAAGCCCATCTGGGCTTCTACCAGGTCTGGGGACACCTTCTGCCTTCCCTCTTTCCTGGTGGCAGCTTCCCCCCCACTCCAGGCCTCTAATCATCTGTCATGGGCATCCTTCAGTTCTTCACGCAGTGCCATCTTCTCAATGACCGCTCCTTTCATTGCTGAAGTTAAAATCACAGTGTATCCCCGGCACTCCTTAACCCCTTCTGCTTTTTATTTTCCTTCAACACTTATCATATGTATATATCTCACTCATGTTTTAAAGGCTGCTTTTCCCACTTGCCGTCATGAACTCTGATACCCAATCCACGATCAACATGCATTTCTTGCATGGAGAGAGGGAGAGTGGGAGAGAGGGAGAGATTCATGCGGTGTCTCTGAGGGGTGCAGAGAGGAGACAGGCATTTGGTCTAGGTGATGCATTTGGGGGAATGAAGCATTCAGTTACTTAAGGCACGCCTTCTGAGAAACATTCTTCATGAAAATGCCACAGTGATTATTTTATAAACTATTTACTAGATGGCTAGAATAATTTTTATCCCAGAAAAGGTCAACATATTTGAATCCTCTCCTTAAAGAAAAAAAAATACATAATTCATCCTAAGTTTAATCATCCCCCTGACAGTCTGACAGGAAATGACTTTGGAACTCAGTCTACATATAACTGAAGATGTTTGCGGCTACAACCTATTTCACTGTACAGAGTTACACAGTCTCCCTCTGAGAGGCCGAGCCCATACATATCACATTCTGTACCAGTCTGTGCACTCCTAGCATCATTGAGTCTGGTTCCAACCCTTTCCCATGAGTGGTTCACATCTGGTCTCAGTGGGTACACACCCCAAAGTTCCCACAAAGCATTCTGTAAGTAGAGAAGTGATCTATTTTGGGAGAAGCTATCTTTCTTAGTGTTCTTTCCCTAAGTGCAACAGGAATGCACATGTATGCACACACACACACACACACACACACACACACACACACACACACACCAGAGAGAGGCAGGCAGGCAGGCAGACAGACAGACAGAGCGAGTGAGAGAGCGCACTGAGGTGCCTAGGTTATGAGCTACTAAAACAGACTGCAGCCAACACCCTGCAATGAGACAGATTGACAACACACAGGCTTTCACACAACTAAATGGCAAACATCCCACACTGCATTATCTGTCGTCATCCTTGTTTCTTCACAGTTAGTAATATTTTCTATTCCCACTCTGACAGTATCCGTTGACAAGCAAGCATTTGGCATGACATAGATATAAATGTATGTGTGTGTGTGCCCATGCATTTGTTTGTGTGCATGTGCTTGTGTGTGCCCATGTGTGTGTGACCTTTTTTAAAAGAAAACTGTTTTCTTTCCCCCTTCTTTTTGCATGTGTGCACTAGTGTTTGCGTGTGTGGGCACACACATATCTAGTGTGAGTGTGTGGAGGTCCAAAACTGATGTCAAATGTTTTCCTCCACAGTCTTGCATCTTATGAACATGAAGAACTGCAGGTGGCATTTACATGGGTCCTGGAGATCTGAGACTGAACATGCCTGGCATGGCAAGGGCTCTACCTGTCAACTCCCTAGCCCTTGGACCATTTTTTAACTCCATTTAGAAGGACGAGAATCTAACTGGTTACAGGCAGCTTTTTTTTTTTTTTTTTACTTTTGCATAAAATAATTCTCACAAAAATCTTCAATTTTTATCAACAAGTCTGGTGAGGTTCTCCTGTGGATCTCATGTCTACAGGAGGAGGTCAGGGGACCACAGTCTGTGTCTATGCTGTCTGTCCTCAGTGGCCCAATCATTTGCTAATCACCATGCTTCCCAGTGTCCTTGTGCTTTTATTATAAGGTTGGAGTTATAACGCAGCATCAAGGTCAGTGAAAACAAAGCACGCTGCAAATCCTCTTCTGGAAAAAGTTTCGTTTCTGCAATCCCTTATCTCAGAGCCATTCCCATTGTCCTCAGGCTCCTATAGTCTGGGCGTTTGCCCTCCTGTCTCCTGGGCTTGCTGCTTCAGTCAGCCTCACGTTTGCCCTCCTGTCTCCTGGGCTTGCTGCTTCAGTCAGCCTCAGTCATTTCTCTCTCCCTCCCCCCTCTCCATTTCTCTCTCTCTCTCCCTGCAAGAATCATTTTAATTTGCTTATCTATTCTATCAGAGTGGAGGAGATATAAACTGATGAAATCTATAAATTGATTCCACTGCAGCTAAATAAACTGAGATAGAATCAGATTACACACATAATGTAACCGATGGGATATGCTAGGCTCAAACTGTGCGTCAATATCAGTAAAGGTTGATTTCTTTCTTCTAATTTTTTTTAACTTAAAACTGTACTATTCTATTTCATGTGCATGAGTGTTTTCCTTGTTTGTATATCTGAGCATCATGTGTATGTCTGATGCTCACAGAGCCCAGCAGAGGATGCCAGACATGCTGGAATTGGAGTGCCACATGGTTGCTGGGGAACAATCCAGGGCTCTCTGAAGAACCAGGAACCCTAGTCCCTGAGCCATCTCTCCAGGCCCTCTCTTTTCAGTTTTAGGAAAATATTTCTAGATAGTTTGCTTTCACAGCATGGATCCAGAGGCCCCGGTGGAGTGGGAAGCACACTCGGCTTTCGGCTCAAGGATAATATGGCCGGTTAGGAGGACCACCTCATAAGATTGCCACCAGATGAAACGAGGAGGGACACAGTGTGAAGCCTTTCGCCACGACATGATTGTCACTGCGTGGACACTCCGCCTTGCCGTCGGGTTACCCAAGTCCATC
The DNA here is from genome assembly GCF_000317375.1 of Microtus ochrogaster. Classification (NCBI taxonomy): domain Eukaryota; kingdom Metazoa; phylum Chordata; class Mammalia; order Rodentia; family Cricetidae; genus Microtus; species Microtus ochrogaster. The sequence continues at coordinate 902,664 of NW_004949127.1, read as the reverse complement.
ACCTTGTGTGAATTCATTCTCAACTTCATCTCCAGTTCACCGGTGAGTCGCCCTGGCAGCCATCCGAGAGATGGCATTGACTAGAATGTTTGAAATTCTAAGCTCTGCGGGCCACTGCCACAGTCTTCCCTGATGTGGGTGAGTCTTCTGTTTTGTGTTTATTTCATTGGATAATAAAGAGAATGCCTTGGCCCTTTGATAGGACAGAAAATTAGGTAGGCGGAGTAAACAGAACAGAAGGATGGGAAGAAGGGAAGTGAGCCAGACGCCATGGATCTAGCCGCCAGGTCAGACATGCTGAATCTTTCCCGGTAAGCCACCAACTTGTGGTGCTACATACATTAATGGAAATGGGTTAATCAAGATATGAGAGTTAGCCAAGAAGAGGCAAGAACTAACGGGCCAGGCAGTGTTTAAATGAATACAATTTGTGTGTTATTTCGGGGCATAAGCTAGCCAGGCGGCCGGAAGCTGGGTGGCAGGAACGCAGCCTGCTCCTCCTTCTACACTTCCCCATATAGCTTTAAATATTTTAATTGCATTTATTTATTTGTGTGTGCACACACCCACACACATACACACAAGTGCACACTTTAGCTTGCACGTGGAAATTAAAGAACAACACAATTGTGAAAATCAGTTCTGTCTTTCTACCACGTGGGACCCTGGGGTTAAATTTGGGTCCTCAGGCTTGGCGACAGACAAGCACCTTTCTCTAAGAACATTTCACCAGCCCTACACAGCTACATCTTACTGAAGCAAACGCAGCCCTCACCTTAAAGGGACTAAGAGGTGATTGACTCTGGAGCCATGTGTGAAGGACCGTGGCCTGGGAATATGGATTCGGGTTATTCCCAATACAATTTCCCAACGTGGTAATGAGTTCATGATGGTGTTATAGTTGTCCAGCAAAAATCAGTCAGCGAATGAAGTCAGCCAATTCCATATTGGTGGAAATACCAGGTGAAAGGTTACAGGACATTTTAACTCTGGGTTTCAGAGGCAATCCGATGATATTATTAGCTTTTAATTTTTGGAAGCTATTGTCTGTTAATGCGTCTCCCAAGTGCTTCAAATGATAGTCACAAGGATATTGGTCAGAGAGGTCGGCAATAAATGGCCGTTAAGGGGACTGCAAATAGCCCAAGATGACGAGGGCTCCAGATGTGCCGCATGTCAGCTCTCGACAATCAGGAAGTTCTACAGCCAGATCCCCTCTCATAACATCACAGTAGCAGCCAAGGCCCAGAAGGATGGAGTCTCTGGCCTGAACAGAGACCTAACATCCTCAGGTCAATGACCTAACTAAGGGTGTACATCTAGGAAGGGTTGCGGGGAGTCCCCACCTTAAGTCCTGTTTGAGAGACAGAAGAAATCATTAGCTCTTTAGTGAGATAATGGGGTTTTCCTTCCGACAATGCCCAGCCCCCAGAGCAGCCTACGCGCTGCCATGAGGTTCTGGTGGGTCTTCCAGGCCTGATTGGGAAGAACTCCTCTCTCCCCTCCCTTCTCCCCCCCACTTCGTTCTTGTTTCCCTGGTGCTGTCCAGAGGCTAAGTGTGAGTTTCATTTGTTTTGCACTGTGGCTGGCCTTACCCTTTCTCCACAGCTCCCCGGCCCACCTGCCCACCGTGCGCCTAGCAGCTGTACCTGCAGGATCCACACAGTCCTTTCTCTTTCTGTCTCCTTCCTCCTCCTCCAGGCAGCTGCCTTGGATTTATGCCTTGGCTGCCCTGGGGTTTTCTCTTAAGCTCTAGAAAAATAGTCCTCAAGCTTTCGTTTGGGTCTGTTCCTAAGTGATTCTTTCACTAATGAGACTAATGAGGTACCCAAGAGGGCACCCTGATTTCTCAGCATATGTGGCAACTCTGGGGAGACTCCCCAACATTTCCAGTAGTAATGATGGAGCCTTTGCCAAAGCTGTGGCCTCTTTGGTTTTACAATCTCTATCGTCTCCATCGACAATCTTTCCAAGAAAAATAGAAACATCAGACACCCACTTTCCCTTGAAAGGTCATTTGCTTTGTGGGTTCACTTTAGCCTTTCTTGTGAACCTAAGGTCATTTCCCAGGGTGCTTGGCTTGTGTTGTCACACCTGCCCCCCTATATACACCCTGCATCTTCAGCCAACCCCTGCTACACACACCCTGCATCTTCAGCCAACCCCTGCTACACACACCCTGCATCTTCAGCCAGCGGTACTCAAGGACAGCAACTGAGATGGAGAGCTATCCGAAGTCCCTACAGATGTCGCTCCAGAACTCATCTGTCAATGCCCGAGCACAATGCATCCTCCTACCATTTCAGACTGAGGCTCCATGGGGTTAAGGGAACCCACACTCCCCGAGACCTCAGAGACGAGGAACCCATGCCTGCCGTTGCCACCCTCATCAAGCAACCATGATGCTCAGAGTTGCTTTTATTGGAAACATTTGGAACATTCTCTTGTGATGAGCAATACACATGGAGGGCTCTTTAGCCAAATCTGTCTCCTGGGCTTGTCTGGACTGTGCCATTAGTCCGACAGGCAGAAAAAAAATGGAGAGGGGAGGGTCGTTTCCTGAGGGTCCCCATCTGCTCAGCTTCCAGCATCTTGACTGGTGCGGCATCTTGGTTATAAACAATCATTCTCATTTACTAAAGAATGTCCGTCACTGCCTCCTCCAGGGTGAAGGGTTTCTGCTTCTTCAAGCCCAGGAACGTGTGGAATTCCTGTTTCAGGCTCTACCAGCCTGGCCCTCTGCCTCAGGCAGGGGACTTCAGACCTGGAAATGGGATAGGCCTTTTCTCCCTCTCTGTCAGAAACATTCAACATTTGACTCCCTAGCTTGGCTTCTCTGTACCCAGCAAGGTTGGGCAGTCAAGCTTGGACATCTCTGTAACGACAGCTGTTAGGACATGAACACGGGGTGTGGGGGGGGGACCCCGGGCTATTCTATGGATAATCCGGTTTGCAGTGGAAATAAAACCTAAGCCAGTCCAAGAAGATGGCCTGTATTAACTACAGCAAACCTGAAACTGGAGAAACAGGCTCTGTTTATTGTCTTAAGAGAACACCTGACTTCAGGCGCCAGTCAATGATAGCCGTGTTTGGGTTGATGGATGTATTTCCTTACATAAACAGTGAGAACTCCAACATCAACATTGTGGGTTTGGACCTGCTTCCCTGTGGCCATGCCACCTCCAGAAGCTATCCGCAGCCCATGCAGAGGGTGGCATGCTCCTTATCTGTCGGTGCTGAAATGATCACGTCATTTCTGTGTGCAGATTTCTCAGAGATTTTTAGGAACGTGGACACCGCAGGAGGTGTTCCAGAATATTCCTTCACTTTGTGACCATGGTAAAGTGTGGTGTGAAGCAGGTGTTGTGAAGCCTTCAGTGACACCGTAAGCTTAGATCCAGGGAGGCTACGGAGCTTGCTGCCAAGACGTGGCGCTTTATCGTGGCTTGTGGTTTCACCTTGAGCTCCGAGAACCTGCCCACTCCTCTGCTTTTCTCAGGTGACAAAGGAAAGTCTTGGACTAGCCCAGTGTGTATTCGAGCCACCTGGTGACCGGCTGAAATGCAGGTTCTTGCTAGTGCCTGGAAACACAGAGCCAAATCATCTGCATTTCTGGAAAGTTCTCAGGTGGTGCCAGTGCTGGTGGCCCTCTACCATCCTCTGAGTGTGGATGGATGTCATCTAAAGACTGATAGTGGGGACGATTTCCTTTTATTATTACTCAAAAACTTACACAAAAGATTAAGTAGCCAATGTTACGACATGTACCCAAACCAAAAACCTGAATATCTAGTTCGAGGCATCTTAACAATAATATAATTCAGTGGATTTAGGGAACTGTCTTGGCTGAAGGCTGTTTATGGTTTAGTTGGTAAACTAATCAAAACACAGAGGACCCCAAGTGTCTGCAATTTCCTCTCTCTCATTAGCAATGAAGATGAACTTTTAAAATTGATTCTGTTCATTCAATACTACTGATCGAATAACCCGCAGTGCCGACATCCTGTACCTAAGGTTTAATTTCAAAAAATTATTATTCAAACTCAATGAAAAAGAGTCAAATGTTTAAAACTGGAAACTATCCCAGTTTAAAATAAAATTTGCAATTTCCAAAGAATAAGCATTGTTAACTGTTCCTCCTCCCTGGAGCAGAGTTCTGGCTGGGGGAAGAGCTCGCAGAGGAGAAGTGATGGACCCGGCTGTGCTGGGCGATGCCCGGCAGCTCTCAGCCTTTCCCTGGGTGGAAACCTGGCTTCAGCTACTGCTGAGAATTTATAGGAACCCAATCTCCTGGAAAAGATACCCATTGTTCTAGAATAATTCTGCAGAAGGTAAATCCAAATCCATCCTTCTCCCCTTAACTGGCAAAAGGAAAGGAGAAACTGAATAATGGGGTGCTTTTGGGGGAGAATGTATGAATCCAGGCACTGCCCCCGGCTGAGTCAGAGCTGGCAGGGGCACAGGAAAGGGAAGAGATGGGAGCCAGGACCAGAGCTGATGACTTTGCACCACAGGTTGCTTCTCTAACAAACAAAGAAGTGCTAGGTTAGTGACATGTCCAGTTAGCACCGCCTGAAGAAAGCCTCTGCCACAGAAAGCCAGGCTTCAGGTTTAGTTGGAGGAGCCTTTTCCACTCTCAGACTCACCAGGCATGGGGGGAGGCACTCCCTTTTCCTGGTCTCCTGCTTCTCTGTTCCTCCCCTTATCCCAGTCAGAAATTCTATGCTGGCTTTTCTCTGGGGACTGACCTGCTCAGGGTCCCGTTTTAAAGTGCTTCCCATTTGAAGACAACTTATCTAATACAGTTCTACTCTAAACACTATTCCAAGTGGTATTCCCTTGGCCACAGCCTGCAGCTCAACAACCTGAGGAATTCTGTCCAGCGTCTGTGGGACTGTGTGACTCTTAGCTCGTGAAGGTCAAGCTGCATAAATGTTGTTCTGTGTGTGTGCCTGCTCATGTGAGTGTGTGTATGCAGGGGTACCTGTGTGTTCCTGCATGTGGCGGTCAGAGTTCAACCTTGGGTATCATTTCTAAGCCTCCATGCACCTTTGAAAAAAGACAGTGTCCCTCATTGGCCTGGAGCTCACCAAGTATGCTAGGCCGGCTGGCCAGTGAGCCCCAGATACTTGTGTGCCATTGCCTTACCAGCAATGCCATCAAAAGCAGATGCCACCACATCTGGCAGCAGCTCCTCCTCCTCCTCCTCCTCCTCCTCCATATGGCTCTGGGAATCTCAATAGGTTCCCAGAGTGCAAGGCAAGCACTTTACTGACCAGGCTACCCTCACAACCTCATGAAGGTTGTTGTTAGCTTCTTTTTCTTTTTTTGTTTGGTTTTTGTTGATCAAGATAGGATCTCACTGTGTAGCTCTGGCTGCCCTGGAACTCACTCTGTAGACCAGGCTGGCCTCGAACTCACAGAAATCTGCTTGCCTCTGCTTCCCAAGTGCTGGTATTAAAGGTGTGCGCCACCACCGCCCGGCCGTTTGTTTTGATGTGCTGGGATTGGACTCAGATCCTTGCATTGCTAGGCAAGCTCTACCACTGAGCTGTGTTCCTCAACCCTGTACCAGAGCTTTTCATTTTAAGCTATATGTATAGGGGGTGATGTGTATGAAGGGCAACGGACAATTTCCAGAACTCCTTTCTTTCTTTCCACCATGTGGATCCAGAGGGGATTGAGTTCAAATTTTTCAGTCTGGGCAGCAAGCTTCTTTATGTATTGAGACATATGGTAGGCCCCGTACCAAAGCCTTTGAGACAGTATTACTGTCAACTGTGGCTCACAAAGAACACAAGAACACGCACTGCAGCCCATCTCTGTGGGACTGCATTTCCCACTGGGGAGAAGGAGCTGTGTGTGGGGTTCCTGGAGGGGCCTTCCTAGCAAGGATGAACTCAGTCTAATCCAGCAGAGACCAGAGTAAAGATGCAGGGAGCTGAACCTAGATCCTCCGCTGGAGCACAACACACATCCTTCTCTTTTCCTCTAATCCGACAGATGCTGCAGGCATTTGTAAACACAAACGGAAGATATGCAAATCATGTAGCTTCTCAAACTCTTCCAGAGGCCAAAGTCAGTAAAACAAACCAGGCAACAAAACAAAACGAAGCCCAGATTTGCTTCTGCCTCTGCCAAGCAGGGTTCTGGGGAGACGACATTCATTTCTGCTTCCTGGACTCTTGAACTTTCCCTAGCGAACTGTGGACAGTGACCTGGACCTCTTTAGACTGTGCGCTGGATACCTTGGTGGGTGGGGCTCGAAGAGGAAGTCTTCAGTAGTGGGGGGGGGGGAGTCGTTAAAGATCACAGCTTGCTCCATCTCCACCCTTGGCGGCTTGATGAGTCCAGCCTCATTGGAAAACTGTCTAGACAAAGGAGCCTATGGCTAATGACACTTGAAAACTCCCGTAATCCCCACGTCCTGATTAACTCACCAGACTATGCCTCCATTTGTCCACTCTAAGATCACTGCTCATCTCTAAGCTTTAAATTACCACTGAGTAAGAGAAAGTTAGACTGGCCCAAACCCTCCAATTTTCTGCATATGCTTGTCAGGTATTCAGGTATCGCTCATGTGCCCTGCACTAAAATCTCTCTCATGGCCTAGAGAATCTTGGCATGTTCTAAATTCAAGATTGACATGTTGAGCATAGGTAATCCTGATCTACAGTATTTGTAATAAATTTGATTTTTTCTCTTTTAGTGTGACCTTTGACATTGTGGTCAAGCTAGTACCCTCTCTCACCCACCAAAACCACCTACACAACCCTCTTGTTTTCTTACTAAAAATAAAGATCTACTTTTATTTCTGACTGGCACTTTCTCTGAGACTTTAAGCCTGCCTGCCCCATGTTCCTGTCCCTACTCTGAGCTGTAAAACCACTGACATCAGAACAGAAACCCTTACCAGGCATGGTGGTGCTGACTGGGATCCCCACGCTCGGGGATGGATGGGGGATGGAAGAGAGTCCAAAGCTAGCCTGGTCTACTTCGCGAGAATCTGTTTCAAAACTAAGAACTCCTAGTATAAAACAAACACCAGCAAGTGCTGATGAGGACTGGGGAAAGTGGGATTCTTACTCATTCTTGGCAGGGGTATAAACTGGTGAGGCCACCATGGAAGCTAGTGGGGGGGTTCCTCACAGAACGAAATATAGACCTTCCATATGACTCGGCTGTATCTCCCTGGGGCATACACCCCAAAGACTGTACCCCCTACAGCGACACTTGAATATCCATGCTCATGGCTGCTCTACTCACAACAGCTGGAAACGGAACCAGCCCAGATGTCCACCAGCCGATGAATGAATTGTGAAAATATGGTATGCATGCACAATGGAATTCTATTCAGCTATAAAGAAAAACTCTTTTATGAAAATTGCAGGGAAATTACACCGAACAAGGTAACCCAGGCCCAGAAAGACAAATGCCAAAAGTCCTCTTCTCAGAGGTGGACCCTGTCTATGAACTCTTGGTACCTAGCTTGCCATGACTGTAGAGGCCCATCATGGGAGGAAGGGAGAAACAAAGAGGCCTCTGGGAGAGGGAACAGAACACAGGTGACAGAGTTTTGGAAAGCAGGACAGAGGGTGGGAAGTTCTAACTAGGGCTGGATGACAAGGACAACCAACAGATGCAGGAAAAGGTCACATGGAAGCCTATTTTGTAAGCTTTTTAAAATGTCATTTTAAAAAAGAAATTTGCACAGAGGTGCCCTGCATGAATCAATAATGCTCCTCTATGAAGCGAAAGACTACTAAACCAAAGCCTAGTTCCAGGAACAGGCTACCTCCCCATGAGCTGTCCTCCGGACAGTATGAGCGATCTAGTGTTCTGGGTTGACCGCCAGGATTTCTGGGTAAGACCTTACTGCTGAAGGCACCATGCACTTTGGTTACAAGAGGAACCGTGCTGAAACACAGCTGGAAGATTGCTTCCTCCTACCTGTTTTTCACAGTTCTGGAAAGTGCTATGAAGATTGCTGGGATTATAAAGTCATCACTGGTCTTGAGCCCAGCCGAGAACCCTGAAAATGACAACCCTGACCTTCCACCAGGCAAGGTGTGCCCACAGATGTGTTCGTGTCATGATTATGACGGAGGTAACCGACCACTTGTTGACTGGATGTGAGGCCCGCTCCTCAGGAGGGAATTCAAGCCTGTTACTGTAAACTTGACCAAGAACTGGTGTCAGGGGAGGTCCTAGACTCTAGTAAGGGACTTAATACTGTTTTGCTAATCAGACAACTTTAATCGGAACTGGCTTCTAAATATTGCCCATGAGCCAGTAAACAAGTTGTTTGATGTGGTTTTAGTTTTGTGTGTCTTCCCCTAACATTTAGTGGGAGAGGGACTGGCTGGGAAGAAAGATCTCAGCAAGAGAGAGAAGGGGGACAGGAAATAAGAGAGGACAACGGGGGAATACGGATGACTAAAATTCACTAAATGCTTGTATGAAATTGTCAAAGAATAACAAAAGACCACTAAGAGCCCCGTTTTAGGACTTTTATTGCTGCGATAAAACACCATGGCCAAAAGCAACTCGGAGGGGAAAGGGCTAGTTTTATCCTACAGCTCTCAGGTCATGGAGGGCAGTCAGGACCAGAACTCAAGGCAGGAAGCTGCCGGCAGGGGCTGTGCAGTTCCCATGGAGGCCGCTGCTTACTGGCCTGCTGCTCATGGCTTGCTCAACCTGCTTTCTTATGCTATCAAGACCACCTGCCCAGGGCTGTCGCTGGGTTGGACCCTCTCACATCAACCATTAATCAAAAGCAAGCCCTAGAGACTAGCTTCCAGGCAATTTTGTGGAGGTATTTTCTTAATTAAGGTTCTCCCTTCCCAGAGAGGTCTAAGTTTGTGTCAAGTGCACAAAAAAACCCAAACAGCACAAGCCCCTTGGTCCCTGATGTGATTATTTACGGGCATCAGATACCCCATAAATGAACTCAACTTAGTGAAGTGCAGTGTAAGACACAACAGAAACCACAACAGTTTAGTTCTTTTCCACCACCTGGACAGCGACGCCAGTCAATCAGATTTTGATGTATGAGCAAAATCTACCTCAGATCTCTTCCCCCAGAGGAGAGCGCCCATGGCAACTCCAGCCGCAGGTGCTTCCCGAGTTCTCTCCTTAGGCACCGAGGCTCCCTGGGAGACTACCACCCACTGCTGACAGGTATCGTCACTCTGCAAACTACCTAGACTACACATGTAAATCCTGACTGTGCCGGTTCTCCAGGTCTACCACAAAACATCACGATGGTACCCCTTTGCCACCAGGGCATCTCCACAGGTCCTCTCACCTGCCTGGGCTGGGCTCTGAACACAGCAATGACGATGCTCCAAGAGTTTTGAGAAAGTCTCTTAAAGGTGGCTGATGCCTTATGGGTTAATGGCAGCTTTAAAATAGAAACATACCCCTTATTACATCTCCATACACTGGTCTGTGTAATCTCTAACCCTGAAGACCCCGAGGCAGGAATCTTGCCTGTCAGGTTCACTTTGAACGCAAATACAAGGCCAAGCGCCTGGCAGCCACTGAATGAGCCCATAAAAGACGCAGCATCATTGGTGTGCCATAATTAATACAATGGCCAAGCATTTTTGCTGGGATAACAACCAGGTTCTCTAAAATAGAGGAGAAAAGTGCCCTAGACTATGAGACCTTGTGAGAAACGTCACACAGCCCATATCCGTCCACAGTCACTGAACATTTGAAGCTTTTCCTTCTGAGAATTAATAATTTTTAAAATAAAAAATTTTTGGTGCTGTTCATGCTCAGTCATCCTGGAAAAGAGCAGTATATTCTAGATGTTTAATAAGCCAAGTCAATCTCCAGGTGTTCATTGAGATCAAACTGTGACAAACAAAAACAGCGTTTGGTTGTATTGGAAGGTCACGGATAAACCAGGGCTCTGTTTTGTCAATATGTACACTGTATTTACAGATGCACTGACAGGACTATATCACGGCACCTTGGAGCTTGCTGTGGAACGTGGCTAAGAGGAGGACTCACGACGACAGCCAGTGATCACTTCCTGATTCCTAAGTCTTGACGTAAGAGGGTATGTCAACCTTTACCAAGGCAGGGACACAGTGTCCATCTTTATCCTCCAAACAAGCTCATATTCACAGAGTTGTGCTTTGCTACCCACCCTTCCACTGCGCAGTCCTTCTGTACTGATGCTGGTACCATGGTAGCAGAAAGAGCTTCACACCAACACACATCAAATGCCAGCCAAGTCCAGAGACCATCTGAACAGAGTGTCAGGGTAAGACCTCGCGCCCTTCCAAGAACCCTTAGCCCAGGAAAACTGTGTGATAGACGAGTGTTTCCTGTCTGAGCTGTAGGGACTAGAACTGTAGAAGAAGAGACAAAGGGGAGATGGGGCTGAATCCACAATCGGGAACACCCCAAACTAAGGAAGAGAAGAAAAGAAAAAGCCACGCATCCTGTGTTTGGTATAGTCACGGTGGACAGGAAAGCAGTAAGCTCCCAGAGGCAGCTGATGCCATACACCGAAAGGCTGTGTTAGGCAGCATGTCCTTCAGTGGTGGCAGCAGAAGAGACGTTCTGTGAGAAGGGACCAAGGCTTGCAGAGGATAAGGAATTTTACCCTTCTCCCAACCAAATACCCATCACTTTTCTCACAGCCTCCTAGAAACAATTTAAACAAAACAAAAATGCTTGTCACACAGACATACATCCAAAACAAGCCCTCTAACCCCCTTCTGTGTCTACAACCCTGGTTCTTATACGGAAATTCAGAAGCTGCCCTGAGGGCTCCCATCTTCCCAGAGTCTGAATAGAGAGAAAATCGCATCTAGGAGGTGATCAGCCTCCCTGACTTCAGTCATAGCACCAAACCAAAGAGACCTGGGATGCTGATGGATCCGGAGAGAGGAGAGTGTGTTTTAGACTGAGTCCTGAAGCGCAGAGACTTCATCAATTAGCTCAGCGCTCCCTGTGGCGTGAGCTGCACATATTGGCAGTAAAGTAACTGAGAACCAATTCTGTCACCACAGGCAGCGCCAGATTAGATGTGCAGCGCATCTTCAGCAGCTATTAATAGCGAGGAGCCTGGAGCCAATGCCAGCTCTGCCTGCATAATAAGGAAATGAAGGGCTCTTAGAAGTGTAAAACATCATTAGCTGTCATCCGTAAGCAACTAACAGAAAAACTCAGCGGAAGAACATTTTCAGGCTGAAAGGAAATTCCTAAGAGACTGCTAGGTTTATACTCGACTGGAGACTGAACTAAAGGGAATGGCTCCAGCTTGTACTTCTGGTTAAGTATAAGAAGCTGCGGTGAACATATAGGGACTCTAGACTGTGCCAGGATGACATTAAGAAACATCTCCATCTACAGACGGAAGTAAACTACAGGATACAGCAACGGTGCTTGAGATCCCTCGGCCATGTTATGAGAATGAATGACGGCAGATACACAGAGACAGCACTGTTTGGAGGAGTGCACGGGATAAGGTGAAGAGGAAGGCCCCCAAAACGCTGGAGAGACAGCGTAAAGGAAGACTGTGGGACCTTGGGTGTGACAGTAACACAAACATCTAGGACTGCCCGGGATAGGAACAACTGGAGAACCTCCACAAACGGCTGCCCATGTGTGCTTCAGCATTGCCGGGGCGTAAATGATGATGCTATAGGAACTCACATGTGAATTCATATGATCACATATGAGGAAACACACATAAGTACATCGGAACATGTGATAGGGAATACATTCTTGGCAATTCTTTGAAAATGAAGCCGAATGCAGAGTATCTGTCAATTGATTAAGGAGCAGTTAAGCAAACGTGCTGTTTAGCGGGTCTTGTAAAGCGCATGCTGGGAGATAGCCTAGACAGTGTCCTGCACTGCGCACGCAAAGTTGATTCACCCTAATATCCATTTGTGTTTGGGAGCCTTGGCTCCAGGACCCACAATTCTAGCTGCAGGTCTGTGGTTGTGACAGACACTCCAACCAAGCCGACTTAGGGAAGCATAATGTTTGTTGGCACCATTAAGGAAGGTCAAGGAAAGATCTCAAAGCGAGACCCGGAAGGCAGGGCCTGCTTGCTATTCCACACAAGACAATCACTTCATAGCCAAAGAAGTGTGGCAGGAACCTGGGGGCTGCTGATTACTATCTGGCTCCAAAGGATAGTGTATATTACTCAGCTAGCTTTTTTTTTTTTAAGGTAGTTTGAGTCTACTTGCTTAGGGATGGAGCCACCCACAGTGGACGAGGAAATAATTAACAGTCAAGACAATCTCCCCCACAGCTATGCCCACAGGAGAGTCTGATCTGGGCTATCAGCAACTGCAACTGATACTCCCCCTTCTGGGACAGCTGTGTCAGCTTGACAGGTCAAGCTATCTCGATACACATGCACGTGTACACGGAAGTGGATGTTCAAGTCGTGTACACAAAGTGCCAAAATAGTGGTATAAAACATATGAATAAACTCTCATATACTTTAAGTCCTCTCTAGACTTCTTATAAAACCCAATGCAATGTAAATTATAGACACAAATCATTGTTGCACTGCCTTATGTGGGGATTAAGGCCAAGAAAAACAAAGTCTGCATGTTTTCAGGACATGCGCTTTTCTTCCTTGTAAACATTGTCAGCCTGTGGTTGTTTGAATCTGCAGTAGCTAGGTCCACATGTAAGTATTACCAACTACTTGTAAGAAGAGTAAGTGCACCCTGACTTTGCACAAACCCAAGCACCATGTCTGTAATGACTAGTCTTAGCTGTCAACTTGACTGGATCTGGAGTCAGCTAAGAGAAGACAAACCCGTAGGCACACCCAGGAGGGGCTTTCTTGATCGGGTTAGCTGAAACGGGAAGGTGCACCCTAAACACGGGTAACACTTTTGGGTGGTGTCCCAGTCTAAGGAGGTCAAAGGGGAAAAGCTTTTTGCCTGCTCGCCCTCTGGTCTCACCGGGGAGTTCATCCACTCTGTGGCTGCTGCTAATGACATCCTCCACAGACATCAGAATCCAGTCTTCTGCTTTCTACATGGGCCAACAACCAGCAGCTCTTCAGGAACACCCCAGGGTTTAGTACTAGATCGGGACTGCCGAGACATCCAGCTCATGACTGAGCAGCCACGGGGCTCTCAGGCTCCCCAGTGTGAGGCAGCCTCTGTGGTCTATCCTGACCGTGTCCTGTATGCCAATCTAATAGTCTCCTTGATATGTGTTCATTCTCTCAGCCCTGGTCCTCTGGAGGACCCCGACTAACGCAAAGCTATTGATCAGTTCGGCCACTTTCTATGCTACATTTTTTGATTTTAATTGGAAGATAGCAGTGTGATGCTACAGACAACAGCCATCACCCAGACAGGAAAATAAATGACTGCGTCCACACAGGAAGTGACAGGTCCCCACGCGGGCTTATTTTTAATCTTGCTGCCTTTGTGGAAACAAGCCTGTCTGTCATTCACTCATCTAAACCATATTTAAATGGCCTGGCAGAGAAGTTTAGAAACCGCTGAGCTGCAATCGAAACCACAAACACATTTCACCGCACCGTTTATTACTTATGACAAATGTCACCATGGACCGGTATTAAAAAAAGTCTGAGTTTAACACTTAAAGAGCTACTTTTTGAAATAACGAATGTATTTTAAGCGTATACAGACAATATACCAAAGCACAGTTATTAATATCTTTTCAATGAGAAGGCACAATGCGTCTACACGGCAACTGAGATCCTACTCTATTTAGAGCTGGCTGGAATCTAGTGATTAGACTGACAGTCATACCATATTTTCTTATTTTTAGTCCTGCTTATGTGTCAGACTACAGTCTCAGGGGACCTAAGCTGGCATCTAAGTTTATTTCCAAATAATCACTTCTCATCTCCTTTTCCACTTTTAGTCTGCACAGATGCTCTTCCTGCTTCTCTCGGGTCCCTGACAGAGAATTATAGACTGGGGAGGGAGGGCACTGGCAGGCAGTGTCATCAGGTCAGCTCCTGCCATAGGGATGCTGCAGGCCACAGGGAGGCTGCACATCACAGATCCAACCACAGCAGACACGATCTCCCTCTCAACCCCTGACTAATACAATGCTGTTGATCTGTTTGACCACTGTTTTTTTTTCTATTTTTCTTTTGGGTGTAAAATGTGATGTTGTGGACAGCAGCCACATCCAAACAAGAACAGCCACAGCCTCTTCCCCTCTCCTCTGGGGGCTTCTCAGCCTCAGCTCCCGGACACAAAGGCTGGATGCTTGACTTCAGGAGGGGAGAAACTTTTCTGTGCCTCTGAGCCTACCTGGAAGCAATGCTTGTTGTGCCTCACCAACTGAATTCCAAGAGCAACTCTACCAGGTTGTGGCCATAGAAAATGTCTCCAGCAGAACCAGTGTGTGTCCTGAGTTGGGACCAGGGGGCGGGAGAGCAAAGCTGTTCCTGGTTTATGAGGTCCATTTTTAGCAGAATGGTATTTATGGTCTTATTCCTGCCATTCTCAATCTGTGAACTGCAAGACAGGCAGGTTCTACTCCAGCCAAACAGCGAGAGCTTTGACTATTCCAGATGACTGTAGTGACCACACAGGAGCATGTGATGCAATTGTGGCCAAGGAGACCCAAGGGAGTTCCTTGTATTGGTCAGCATCCTGTCACTGACCACAATGAAACATAATGCCTGCAGTTATTACCTGGTAAAGAGAAAAGGTGATTTGGGCTGAGTTTTGGAGGTTACAGGCCAGCATTCGGTAGACCCTGGTAGACAGGCTGGATGGTGGGAACATCATGGCGGGACAAGTTGCTGACCTCATCAGATAGGAAACAACAGAGGAAGAGGAGGAAAGCAGAGGCTCACAGCCCTTTTCTTAGGACCTCACTAAGCTCCGCCCCCAAAAGGCTCTGTGACTTCCCAGCAATCCTACCGTGTTTAACAAAGAGACCTGTGGGGGAAATAGTATCGTGTAACTGCAGGAGACTCCGCTGAAGAAATCCTTGCTCTTGAATTCCACTTAAACCAAGCAGGAGTGAGTGTGTATCTATCTGATAAGGTTTGCTTGCACAGGGAATGGAGCCACCCACAGTGAGCTAGACCCTCCCAGCACTCTCTGGCTGTCCAAGAAAGCTATGAGAACACGAGTTTGTTGATAAGCCAGCAAGCACCATTCCTTCATGATTGATGCATCAAGATCTTGATTGAGTTTCTGCCCTGTCTTCACCCAATGATGGATTGTTAACTTTTAAGTTTAAATACTGCCCTGCCCCCACTCCACCAAAAGACTTCCGTCACCTAAACAGAAGAATTTTAGTCGTATAGTCCTGGAGGCTGCAAGTACAAGATGAAGGAAGGTTGCCAGCAAGGCTGTTTCACCCGAGGCCTCCTCTCTGGCAAGGAGACGGCCATCCCTCTGGGGGTGTGCACTCAAACATCCTCTTCTTTTGAGGATGCCAGTCATGCTGGATCAGACCATCCTAACAAGCTCATTTGAACAGAATTACCTCTGTCAGATTTTATTTTTGAACAGCGGTCACACTTGAGGGTCTGGAAATTAGGAATACAACAGATGACGGGGGACACAGTGCAGGACTAACTAGTGAGGAAAAAAGGGGAAATCAAGGCAGAAGAGAAAAGTACGAGAAAGTATTAAGAGTGGACCTTCTCTTTGTGATGGGAACAAACAGGTGTTGGCATAGAATGGTGCTCTAGTGTTATCACGGGCTGAATGTAAGCATTTGCTAAGGGGTTGAGAGGACCGAAAATGCCATCCAACACCAGGTGCTTTCACTCCTGGTGTGTGCCCACGTTCAGAGTTCCCAGCCTCATCCTGGTCGCCTCATGGTCACATGATGTCTCTTCAACCCAAGGAGGGAGACCCGGGAGGGGAACTCCCCCAAAGATCTTTCTTTTCTGTTCATTTCATAGAACTGCGGCATCTTTCCATAAAGGTCCCTGAATGCTGTTGCTTGTATCTAGGGACTTCAACAGGGACATGTGGCCAGCCCTGGAGGAACTCAGGGAACCTGGCAGAGTAACTGGTGCTTCTAGAACCTCCATAATGGGCATCAAGCAGAAAGGGGTTAAGGTGTTGGATTCATCAACTGACTATGTTAGTGCAGAAGGAGGGAAGGACAAAGGGGAGGAGATGAAGGGCGCAGGATATGGAGGAGATAAGAATTTAAGGGAAAATTATCTCTATTTATAACTACATAGTGTATACAAAATAGTTTTCATACAGAGCTAACCCGGCATGTTCTCACATCCCACAGCTTGCTCCGTGTCAAGATGATCGCTCATCTTTTGCATAAACATGCGATCTGCACTGACCAACTGTGTGTAGACTGGGAGCTGTACATGTACCATGAAGAGACCACGGAACACATAGCCTAGTATCTGGCCTGTAGTAGATAATTACTAAATTTGGACTCAATAAATGAGTCAAAATAACCCAGAGAATTATGTGAGAGCACTTTATATCTACTTGACAATAAAAAAATGCATTCAGATTTCTTTTTATATCATCCAGGACCACTGCCCAGGGGTGACCCACCTCCTGTAGGCTGGGCCCTCCTACATCAATCATCAATCAAGAAAATGCCCCACAAACTAATCTGACCAAAGGAATTCCTTAGTGAGATGCCCTCTTCCTACGTATGTGTAATGGTGTTTTGTTTATATTTTAAAAATAGAGTTTGCCTGAAGATCAGAGTACAGAGCTAAGCCACTAGAGGCTAGGGAGTGGTGGCACACATCTTTAATCCCAGGACTCAGGAGTTGGAGAGGAGGTAGAGGGATCTTTGTTAGTTCAAGGCCATCCTGGGCTACACAAGATTGAATCTGTGTATAAAAGAGAAACAGAGCTCACAAAAAGGTGATACCAGCACTTGGGATCATAAGCCTTTAATCCTAGGGAGGCAGAGACAGGAGTGATATGGCTGAGCAGAGAAGGCAGAAGGGACAGGAGCTCAGGGCAGTCTGAGGTTTGGTGGAGACAGTTGCAGACCTAGGATGAAGTCTGAGGACACCAGCACCCCTTTGGTCTGAGCATTGGTAGAGGTAAAAGAACTCTCTAGTGACTGGCTGCTCTGCTTCTCTCATATTCAGCATTAACATCTATATCTGAGTTTTTATTATTGAGACCAACTAGAATTCGTGCTACAGGTATGTCTACATTTGTGTCCAGTTGACAAAAATTAATGTGACACACTAGCCTAAAAGAGCCCAGATTGCTGGTCCTGCACGGGAAAATGCTCATGGCCCATGATGTCCTGCCATCTCTGGTACAAACCCTGAAGCAGTCCGTCAAAGGGACACAGCGGAGATGGCCCAAGTCAAGGATTTTCCAAGGTCCTGGGAAACGGTCGTCTATACATAGGGATGGACGCGGCAGCTGACTGCTACACACATGCGCTTACCACAGACCCGACTACACTCTGAAAGGTGATATTATTCATAATATAACGCGAGAGAAAGAGGACAGAACAATCTCATCTTGAACAGTTGCCTTGTGCTTGTGTCAAAGACCTTTCGTGAGGTTAATGTCCTCTCGGGGAGAAGCCACTTGGAGAAGAAAGGACGGCGGAAAAGCTCGGCTGTTGAAGGCTCTTGGGGAATCTGACAAACGAAGACCAGCACAAACTGGAACAAAAGAGCTCTATCTGAAGCCATTAGAAAATCAGAGATGAAAGTCTGAAAGACTCGGGCCAATTTTATACATATAAGAGATTTCTCGAGGAGGCGGCCAGAACCCAGAGGGCGGAGGCGGCCGGAACCCGGACTGCGGAGGTTGCTGGAGGATGCCCTCCGCAGCTGGAGGGGACCAGCTGGGACTGGAGCGGCAGCAGAGGACACAGGACGCGGGCTGCGGGAACCGTTGTGGCGGCAGACGCAGGCTGCAGGGACCGTGCGCAACACCGAGAGCAGATCGCTCCACTGCTGCGGTTGGATCGAGGAGGTGGGCCTTTGGTTGGCGAGGTCCCTGGCAGAGGAGGAGCCGGGTCCTATTCCTGGGGACCCTTCTGAAGCATGAGAGGGATCTTGGCCCCTGGCGGGAACCAGGAAACAGAGCAAGGGCATGTTGTGGGAGGAACCCCTGGCCAGCAGGGAAACCTGAACCAGTTTTTTTTTTTGTTTTCGGTTTTTTTTTTTTTTTTTTGGTTTTTACAGATTTTTCTTCCCCTCCCCC